>NC_034413.1:26887115-27103327 GCF_002078875.1 Numida meleagris
GTGGGAGGGGAAGTGACATCAGGCGGCGGCGGGGGGGTGACCCGGTTCCGCCGAGCCCCGCGGGGGGAGGAGGGAAGGAGCTGTCACCGTGGGATTTCGTCAGCCGCCGCCCGGCCCGGTTCCGGCCCCGCTTATGTAAGGGCGGGGGCGGGCGGCGGCGCTGCCTGGCGGGGTCCGAGCCCCGCGGGGAGGCGGCGGGCGGGCTGGGCTGTGCGGGCTGCTCGGCTCCTGCGTCGCTCCGAGCGGGAGCGCGGGCGGGGGCGGGGGGAGGTCGGCCCCGTTCTCTTCTCGCGGCGAGTGAGGAGCGGGGGACAGCTGTAACGGGCTGAGAGCCCCGCTCTGCTGGCGCTCCGGTTCACGGAAGTACGTCGGCGTTTCCTGATCTTTAACCCCAGTCTGAGCCGTGCGGTATCGGTATTTCCCCGATGCTCAGCTCTTAACTTCTTTGCATTATATAGAGTATGCGTTTGAGTATTGATCATTTGATTCAAAACTCCTTGCAAGACGAACTTGTTATTCCCATAAAAGAGGTAATCTGGGTTGTGTAACTCTGTTTTCTGAAATGAGGTCCTCCTGGCTGTAGGAGGCTTCTCTTTGAAACTGCGAACCACAAGCGGCAATTGAAGTACATCGCTGTTTTTGCAGGTGCTGGAAATGTCAGGTGCTAGAGATACGTGAGTCAGGGGCTAGGGAGGAGAAAGGGGCTTTTTGGGAGCGTCTTGACCTTTTTGTAAGAGTCATATAGAAATTCAGATGTTACAAATATTTCATTTTGGTTTCTGTAGTTGTAAGAGCTGACTTTTCCTGTATAAAATGTGTAGGTGTTGCAGTTGTAAGTACTTTCAGGCAGCAACAAAGTAAACCTACTGAGTTTGATTTGCTTTGTTGTTTGTCGGTGGGGAGATCTTAGTTTTGCTCTTGGATGGAAAATAGGAATTGAGAGCTGCAGGGGAGTGAAAAATCCCGTGGTTCAGCAGCGATAGTTGGTGCAGTGCACAGCAGCTTGTGACACTGAGAGAAGGGTGAAGGTGGGCTGGACAGTGACTGCAGCTAGCAGCGTTGGCCATTCCACTGCGTTCCCAGGAGCAGTCAGGAGCAGCCTGGCACTTCCAGCAGAAGTAGGGATGGTAGATGGGCAGGTGCCTTTATCATCCGTCTGCTGAGTGGCCAGGAGAAGTGTTCCCTGAGTGGTTGTACTGCATCTTCTGTGCTGCAGCACCACCTGGTTCTGAAGCTCAGACTTGATGTTGTTAATTCACTTAGCTCAAAGATGGCCTTACGAGTTGCTCAGTTCGTATAATAGGGGAAAGTTGGCCTGATAAAAGGAGACTATTATCAGTGAGGCAGTCTTGCTAGAACAAAGTGATAGAATGACGTTTCTGGAAAATGGTCTGACTTTTTTTGGCCGAAGCTGCTCTGGTACTTCATGTGGAGATGAAAACATGGTAGAAAGACAGCACATCGCTTATTCAGGGAAATAGTAATAAGAACAGTTCTCCCTAACAAATAGTTTACATAATAACTTCAGTGGCCTATTTTACATGCACTTTACAGTAAATGAGGGCAGCTGACACTTTGAAAGTTGGATTTCTTTGATTCTGTACTTTAAAGAAATACACTCCCTCCCCCCCCTTTTAGCAAGCTTTTCTCCAGAATGGAGAGTGCTTTCAGACAGAAAGATGTCCTTGATTAGATTCAGACTGACTATAAAGAATTCCAATTTCCTATTGATGTATGGGCCAAAATGAAAAATAAAAAAAGAAACAAATTCTGGTTTTCAAAAGTTACACTTGTTTTGTGTTATGTTGCCATTTGTCCTATAGCTCAAGTATTTGTTTTGGGGAGGAGGGGAAATGCAGCAAACTGATCTGTCTTCCCTCTTGAGTTGAACAGAAGTAGGAATAGAACACATGCAGGGAACTGTTTAAATTTGTTCCTGTTTAATTTGTTTATATTTAAACTTTATTCTTCTGGCAGAGCAAGCTGTGATTCAGGCTGCAGCTGTAACAGCCAGTAGATGATCATGGCTCATGCAGTCTCACATAAGCTGACCTCCATGCTCTCAGACAGGGATTTAGAAGGATCTCCTCATTCCTGTCCGTCGATCAAATCAATCTTACTCCTGGGGGATTGCTGTGTACCAATCCTGACCATGAACATGCATGTCATATTAGCAAATAACGTGCGTGCTAAGTGAGCCTGAGTGCATGAGTAGAACAAGGAGTAAAGTTGTCATTAGTTGTGGCGAATTAGTATCTGAAATACATGAAAGACTTGGAACTGGAAAGAGTCTTTCTGAAAGCATACAGCGTTACTGGACTTGAGCAGAGAGCTGCACACTTAGATGTGTTTTCTCCCGATGTTTTATGAAAGCAGCACCATCTACGCTTGAAAATAAGAAGCTAGAACAAAGCAGTACCAGAAAGAATGTATGGATAGGAGATATTTCATAAGGATTTATTGTGCCATGTCTTGACTAAATACATGCAAATAACTCAGCTTTGAGGTACATTGGACAATACACTGGATGCTGCAGAGGCGTGGGGCATACAGTAATGATCGTATCCAAATGAGTTGGTCTGTAGGATGGAGCAGGTGATATTGCATGGGTTAAATCTAGATACTTGGTACTCGTAGGCCCAACAAATGGTGGAGCTGCAATCATTTGTGCTAAAAAGTTTGTAAATTTTCTTTCTTTCTTTCTTTCTTTTTTTTTTCCAACAGAGAATATGAAACAGGAGCCAAAATGACATCCCGATTTGGAAAGACCTATAGCCGGAAAGGGGGAAACGGCAGCTCCAAGTTTGACGAAGTATTTTCCAACAAACGGACCACCCTTAGCACGAAATGGGGAGAAACCACCTTCATGGCCAAATTGGGACAGAAGAGGCCCAGTGTCAAAACGGACATTTCCGAAGTTCCTAAAAGACCCAGAGTTGAAGATGAGGTAACAGAGGATCCATTTGGGTTTGACAGTGATGAAGAATCTCTTCCTGTGTCTTCAAAGAATGTGGCACAGGGTAAAAGCTCCTCTCAGCTGGACCCAAATGAAGCTGCTCAGTCTGAGGACTTCACTTCTCTACTTGAAGCCAACAGCAAAAGTAATCAGCCAGACAGTGGAGAAAATACTGCATCCAGCAAACAAATACCTGCTGACAGTGCTGCTCCTCTCATAAAAGAAAAGAGCACAAGCAAAAATGTGGAAGACAGAGAATGCAAAGGCAGCAGTGCTAAACTCGCATCTGCAGGTACGTTTACTCAACTGTCCAGATAGCTTTGTTGTTCAATTTTTACTATTCTGCATTTAGACTCAGTGCTTTCTGAAATTGTTTGTATGTTCAAACTGTAGGGCGGCTCATAGGATACACTATTTAACTAAAAGCACCAATAAACATCTCACATTTTGCATATTGATCTGAGATCCTTGGCAGTCTAATCCGTGTCTCTCCAGATTCAGATATGACATGTTAGTCCACATTGAGTAGAATAGGATGATAACCTTCTTTTTTAAAAAAAATTGTTCTGATCGCAGTGCTTTTGTCTTTTCAAATACGTGATGGGTTCGTAGTAGTACAGAATGCCTTATTCTGCAGTTACTGGCTCTAGTTTAGTGAAGGTACGCAGTCACTTTGCAAGTGCAGATATAGCTCATGATTTGCCTATTTAATGATTTGTGTGGAAAAAGTAGTCTTCAGAACTTCAGCTGCCTAGAGGCGTGTTAATTTTCTTAATTACCGCATCTTTATCAATGTGTATGTGAAAAGCTTAGGATCTGTAAAACAGAATTCTGTTAAGCTTATTTAGGGGCTGTTTCCAGACCCAAACTGTGAGACATTTTTATGCTTTAGAGAGGGAATTCACAAAACTTTTCTTAGACAAGATCACATGTCATTACATCTCGTTAGAAGTTTTCACATAATGGGCTTATTAAACTGTAGCTTCTAAAATTGGGCAGAAGATCACATTAGATGAACTTTGATGAAGCTGACACCTACTGACTTGCTCTGGATTATCATAATCAACTTTAATGAGAAGTACTTATGTAACTTTGAATTCTCAGATACTGTTAACTTATCCTTGGGATCAGAAATTTGAGAGGACTTTTTCACTTCATAATGCAGTAGACAAGGAAGATCCCAAATAGCGCAAGATATGCACGGCTCAGTAATTTTGTGAGATAGAAGAAAAACTAAGAAAAACCAAGACATGGTAGTGGAACTTGAGTTTGACAGGCGAATAGGTGGAATATGTAGTTTTCTTTCAGTTTTATTCTTACTTTCCTGCTGAAATATTTCTGGTTTTCCTGTGGTTTTCTGTGGTATATTTATTTGTAAATATGGTACACTCTCAATCTGGAAATACAATTTGTTTTTCCAAGTTTGAATTTAGTTTTCTTAAGGGATGGAAGAGACTCATCCCCCAATATTTACAAGGACGTAAAAGAGCAATGAGTTTTCCTGGTGGTTGATAACAGCGCAGATTTCAGAATTAAATGACTTCCACGTAGGAGACTTGTTTGATGAGTATTTTTCGAGTTGGAAAAGAGTGTATGTAAGCTGTGGAGAGAAAATTCATGGTATATGAAAAGCCAGGCAGAGCAGACCTTAACAACCCCTCACTTAGGGGGAAGTTGCTTAACAGTTCACTGAATGTCTGCTCGCCTGGCATGCTTCACTGATGTGTTTGTTACTGACTGCAGATCAGTCAGAAAGTGAGGGACAGTGCGCATCTTGGCCTGATAATGCTTTTCTTTCAGATTGCATTCTTGTGAACAGTTTAATCTTCGTTTTGTTGTGTGTAAAAACCTATTCCATGATTTCTTTTTCTTCAGAAATTAAGTACAAATGAAAATGTACTGAAGTAAGTATAAGAAAACCCAGACTGTAGCTTTGATGACTGTGTTTATTTTGGACAGGTAATACAAATGAAACTTGGAGAGTTTAAGCAGATCGTATGCTTGTGTGTAGTAACCAAAATAAATATGTGGTCCCTGAAAATGTCACTGGGAACACTGAGCAATTAGAGATACTGGTGTAGTCAGCCAATATAAATATGGCTACTTCAAAAGCTGCTTTGTTGTGTTGATTACTAAGTTTGGTGGTACCGAGCTGTCTTTCAGACCCTGAAGAGGGTAAATTTTTTATTGCCCTGTGCTATCCTAAGCTGTATAGTGCATGTACTTCACTCCTTACGTGTCCTTGCCTTCTCCATAATCATTCTCCCCTCCTTGGTGAGTCTTGAACTCTGCCAGATTCAACCAAACTTGTTCAAAGAGCTTATAGATCCTGGAGGCAGCAATTTCTACCATTCCTGAAGAGAGGAGGAAAAAAAAAAGAAAGAACAGTGTTAATAGTCCCACCGTGAGCGAGACGGCAATGTGAGCTCAACCTTAACCCACATACAGTGGTGTATATCTAGTATAGGAAACTAGGTTATATAGGTGCTGATGTTCACGTTGTGCTTGTTTTAAGCACGGTTTGCTAGTCCTTGGCATGATATTGAATTAAGAGAGATGAGCCAAGGTCTCCGGACTTCCTAATAGTTTGTTCCGTCATTGCATTGTAATCCTTACTCTTGAATAAGATGAAAACTGTGGCTATCAGCAAGCTGAGAATTACACTTCACTCTGACTTTGCTCCAAATGTACTTCTTTGCCTCAGCGTTCATTTCTTTGGTTGTTAAAGTGAAGGTGATGCAACATCAGTTAGTTTTAACTAATATTTGGTATTAAAAAGCTGTCCCTTTTTTTTGTTGTTGTTGTTTCAGTAGTTGTGCAACTTTTTTGTAATGCAGTTGGGCATCTTTATCTTTTATTTAAAATGGCATGACTTATTGGTCTATTTTTTTCCCAGTAGCCTTCGGCTTGTAGTTGTAACAATCTCATTTGAAAGGCTTTGAGAAGCTCTTAATGTGGAACACTTCTCATAATCTTTCCCTTATGTCGCTTGATCAAGGCTTAATGCGGTGTAAAGAATGTTCATGAGTAATCCTGTATGTAAGAAAGAGGCAATTTGCAGATAGTAGGTGTTTAGGTAACTCAGAAATAGTAAAAGAGTATTCAATATTAATAGCCGCTGTTAGGTCACCTTTGTTAAGGTGGAAGAACTTGGTAGCTGGAAAGAAATTTGAGTCAATTGAAACTTATGTAAATGGTAATTCATATCAAGCAGAAATGCAACAATGCAGTAGTTAGCAGGTAAATTTTTTATGAGCGAGGCAGACTTGCAGTGGAATAAGATGAAACCATACAGATACGTGCATATTTGGATTTCTGAAATACCTCGGTGGGTTTTTTTTAAATGTTAGACTTGCTTTAGTTTACCTGTCAAAGAATAATATTTGATAATAAATTTACCTTCACACGTGGCTTAATGTAAAAAAAAAAAAAAAAAAGTCTGGAGCCTTGCAGAGCAAATTGTGAAGTGCTAGTTCTAAAAAAAAATTATCTCTTGTTAGAATATTTAAGAAAGCTTAACTTTTACAATTCATGTCGCACGCTTTTTCAGGTGCAAAGTAAAGTCGAAGCTTGATGCAGTTTAAGAAATGGTACAGCACTTTATACTTAAATTAGTGTATGGGTGTATTTCAGATTGGATAACTGTAGTTTCTGTACTCCAGCCACTTCAGTGTAGGGAGATGCTTCTTCTGTGCTTCTGGCTTTCTTACGTGCTGCGTATGCATTGTGACTGTGAGTGGTGAGACCACCTCCGTCTCGTGTGTGAGCCGCAGGGCAGCGTTCTGCACCTTGAGCTTCGGGAGACTGCTCTGCCCCAAGGTGTCTGTGCGTCCCATCGGAAATGGCACTCAGGTCGGGTGGTGCTTCAGGTGTTTGGTATGTCCCATCTGTGCGTGCCTCATTCCTCTTCCTGCACTGTGCAGTAATGCTACTTACTTATCTTAACTCTAAGTTGAAATATTTTAAGTAAGTATTTGAAATGGTAGGGTGGTTTAAAATGTCTCCTCAGGATACAGAGAGGTGTAGGAGTAGTATTCCTTTCCATTGTGTTATGCTAAGTATGTTTTGGGGGGATACTGTCTATGCAGTGGTGTTTGAGTTTGTGGTTTGCTTTTCTTTCTTTTTTTAGAGTAAAAGGACAAATGATTGCATGTCAAGTGTTTGTGAAACTCTCCTTTTTTCCCCCCTAACATGCAGAGTATTTGTGAAAATCTCTACTGAACATTATCATTTGCTGTTGTGTAGTAGTATTCAAACAAATCTTTGGTTCCTATGTTCTTTCACTCTTGGGACCATAAGGAAAAATGTGGCTGTTGTGTGCCGTGTAGTTCTTCAGTGTTTCTCAGTAGTTCTTAATGCCCTTGTTTCTCACTTGGGGCTCGTGCACGTACCAGTAGCAAATCTCAATGACAAATGCAGTCTTGCTTAATAACTTCAGCTTATGCAATGCAGGAGTACGTGATACAGTTTTGCTTAACTGCTTCATGACTTCTCGTGTACAGAGTCTGTTTTTGCTTAGTTGCCTAGAAAGAGGACTGAGTGAAAAGAGTAAGGTGCAGAAAAACGGTTGTTCTGAGAAGAAGATACTGTGAGCCATCAGGTCTGTTCCCTATGGACTGTCCTGATAGCGCTCTGATGGATGTGTCTGCAAAGCCTCTGCATCCTGATTATGTGGGTGGGGTGCCCTATCTTTAGAGCTGGGTTTCAGCTTCTCAAATGCAAGGTTAGCAATACTTCAAAATTACACTGGGCAACAAGATTTGTCAGCATCTTCGAAATTCTTTCAGAGCTTCTATTTTGTGTTCAACTGTGGCACGGACATCTAAGATAATAGTTAGACTTGTGTGATCTTACCTTATCTTCCTTTTGCAGAGTTGTTTAATGCATTTTGTTAACTTATTTAGGAAGAATTTCAGTTACGTCATGTTCTGTCCAAAAATGGAGCAAAAAGCTGGGGGGAATATGAATGAGGCCTGTGCATTTGGCTGTCTTAGGAGACAGCTGGTAGCAGCCATGATTAAAAAGAACTGCAGCTGTGCTCAGCCTGGCTCAAAACATTAAGAAACTGATAGTTGGGAGGGGGGAAAGGTTTGGCAGAAGATGTGTACCTGTAGAATTTCAGTGTGGCAAAGCTTATTTAGATGACTGTGGTTATGCAAAGTGTACAGTTGGTGTTTATCCCCCAGCCTTCTCTTATCTTGTTCTTATGTTTCCTCCTGTTTGAGTTGTCCCTTCTCCCATACATGCAAAATACTGTGATACTGGTTCTCTTTTTTCAAAAGTCTGAAAGAACTGAAATTCTGCTTAAACTTCAATCTGTATATTGATTTCCTAAAATAGCAATACTGGAGAAAATGGTGTTTGGGAAGGAATCTTCTGGTTGACAGTCAAAAGTTCTCTGGACACAAGCTTCCCTCATTTTTAAAAAGTTGAAATAACTGCATTCAGAAGAGTTGTTGGGTGCTTCTGGCAGAAGGAGCCTGCTAACATGCATACCTCTCCAGCTGGCCAGGCGTGCAGGGGAGTAGGAAGCAGTTGGTGAGGCAGCCATTTCAGGCTCCAACTGCTGAGATCTGTAGTACTGTATTGCTACTGTACCATTAACTGCATGGAAAATGTTTTTCAACTCCAAGCTGTTAGTTCATATTTTCATTTAAGAAATTTCAACTGTATTCACTAAAAGATTTCAACTTATTTCCGAATGGTGTTTGAAGCCAGACTGACTTAAAAGTCTAAGGATAGATTTTTTTTTTTTAAATGGTTATCAGTGCTGCTGTATTATAATGTGCTTTATTACTTTGTTTTCAGAAAGGCTTGCAATACAGGAGTTGGTGGAAACAAGCGTTTATTAGCATGTGCCAGCTACTTGTGTTGCTGGTGACACTTTGTCTTGTTCTCCCTGCGAGGGGGAAGCAGTTATCTTGCTGGGTCAGCTTTCTCTCGCTGTACCTAGCAAGCGATGCCCTTCTCAGTTACCAGGGAATAGGAACGCGCCTGTTCCACTGCGCTTTCCATCAGAGGTGAGGATGAGAGGCAGCTCATTCAGGCTCTGAAAACTTGTATGGAGTATAGGAGCTCTTCTGACGCTTGCCTTTGATGTTGCACAACTTCTCATCGCCTCAGGACCATTTTAGTTTTAGATTTCTGACCAAATAGTCTTGTTTGCAGTGTTGTAGAGGTTTTTCAAAGCTTAATTACTTCTGCGAGATGAAAAACAAAGGGCTTTTAGCATTGTTTGCTATAACTGTGGTTTGTCCTACACTTGAGAGAGCTGTGAACTTTGAATACAGATGGGGTATAGGCATTGATAGCATGCTGTATGTTATTTTTTGTTCTTATTTCATATAATATCATTGTCTCCTGAGTTACAATTTGGGTGCACTTCTCTTCTGAGTATATACTTGCAAGAAGAAAATCAGACTTTAAATGAGGTTTTCAGAACATTGTAGAAGACTTAGACAAAATTATGAGGAAGAGTGAAGGAGGAATTACAGGTATTCCAGCTGTAAAAGATGGAGCTGTAAGGCTGTACCTGCAGCTTGGTTGAAAATACCTATCTGGGAAAACAGAATCAATGTGCAAGGGATCGTTTGGGGAACTGAATGCGTAGCTTGGTACGCAGTAACTGAATATGCAGTGGGGACCAGTGACCAGGTAGACTAGCTGGTCACTGCTTGTCCAGACATTAGAAGATGAAAGGAAAAGCAGCTAGGTTGTTACTTAGGAAACAAGCGACCAAAAGGACATCACCACTTCCTCTAACATTGAAAAGTGTGCCTGGGACAGAGGCGGGTGGTTAGGACTGTGAAGATCTCCAGCGCGAGTGGTGGTCACGTCAGCTTGCCTTTGCTAAGAAAGACCTAAATTTTCAAGGAAATGTAGAGATTTTGAAGAAGTTTTGCTCTGGCTGACAGGAGCCATCATTTTTTAGTCAGTATGTGACAGCCCTCGGAATACCTGGTGGTAGTGCGCTTTCCCAACGAGGACAAATGTCTGTGAGGAATTACTTCATATGGATTAAACAGAGGCCAAAGGTGAGCAGCTGTGATGTGGTGCTCGGGGTTTGGTCTTCTGCGGGGAGCCCCAGTCCGGGGGTGTTGTACCAGCAGCAGTCCTCCTGACAGCCAGCAGGCAGGCTGGCCTGAGCTTTTCTTACCGAACCCTGGCAACCTGTAGCAATGTACTTGTTTACTTCAGAATTTCTGTGTTGAAGATCTGTATTTCTATTAGAATTGTCTAGCATCCTGCATGAAGCCCAAGTACAGTTCTGCTTCACTAAATGAGAGAAAAACGGCACTATGTGATGACTACTGGACTCACAGATGCCGACACAGGTTCTGTCCGGCTCCACAAAGTCATGTGCTGGATGCCTGGGTTAAAACAGTGTCTGTTTAGATGCTGAATGCTGTACCACTAAGTGGAATGGCCGTGTCTAGGTGATATGGAAAAAATACAAGGTGTCTTCTTGTCTCATACTCTGTATGTTTAGAGTAACTAGCTGAAATGAGGAGCTGTAGTGTAATCAAGAATTCATTAATGTATATCTTTTTAAATAGTAAATTTGGACTTTCCATATAAATTACTTTAGAATTTTCATATTTGGAGTGTACAAAAGGGAAAAAGAGAAACAAAATATTTTTAAGGAAAATAGTTTTTTGATAGCAATAAACTAAATCTCATCACTTTAGGGTTCTCGTGGAACTCTGCAAAATAATATAGAACTTAAAGCATCTTCAAAGAAGCAAAACTGCCTCTTCAACCTGAATGTGAATTTGGTGGGAACTCATTTTGATTCAGTGTAGAGAGTGAGCATTACTTAGAATCTGTAATCATAGCTTTGGGATATGGTGGTTCTATAATTTTAGCTATTTCAGTGAGTGTCAGCTATGAAACTGGTCTTGAGAGTCTAATCTTTTGAGGCTCTTATGCATCTTATCTTCTGTTTATGTCTGCTAACAGATCTTGCAGGCATCAATGGATAATGATGTTATCTAAGTGGTAAAAATTTTCTCAATTTCTTAGAATTGTATATTTTATATCCATAAGCTTTTTCTGTTTCCCAGGTGTTCTATCATAGGCAGAAAACATAGCAAAGGAATTTAGTCTGTAACCTTTTCTCCTTACCAACCAAAATATTTGATTTCCCATGTACAGTAGAAAAGAGAAACTAATGAAACTCATTTTCATATTTGAAAAAAAAAAAAAAAAAAAGATGGCTTTTTCTACAGTTAGTAAATCTGTCCAAACCAGTGAAGACACTGTATGTCTTGGTTGGGCTCTCTGCCCAGAAATGAAGAATATGATACAAGCACCGGGTAAAGATTCGTCTTTTCCTTTAGCTTGGCCAGCTTCAAGTTGGAAAGTGATGCAGCTTTATGCTCTGGAAAATTGGTGAGAGTATAACTAAGCCGTAATAAATGTTCCTGAATGTTGAAGAACGTCAGGCAAAGCTCATAATGAGCTTACAAACTGTTTCCTCCATCTTGTGTCAGTGCTTCGTTCACGTGCTGGATCCTGTTAATGTATGTGCCCTCAGTAGATGGAGATAACAGATAGCCAGGTCCTGGATGCCAGTCTTTATTTCCAATCTTACTGCCTGCTTTTTTGATGTTTCTTTTTCTTGCCTTTTCCTCTGCCTGGGTGGTCAGATGTCATCTGGAGAGAAATAGAGGAATATGCAGTTGGATTCATGCCACCTGCCTACCCTTTAAAAGGTGTCATGGCCGTTGACTAACATCTATGCATTCGCAATAAATTCTGTGAATTTGTGTGGCTAATACTAAAAGAAACCTAGTTTAAGTCTGTGATTAGTTTCCTGTGGATAGCAATTTAATCATGTTCTTTTTAGTTTTAAAATGAAGGCTTTTCCAGCTGGCTGCACAGCAGTAAAGGTGCATAAGGTCCCATTCGACATAAGTGAGAGAAAGCAGTGTTTTTCATCCATAACTTCAGGAAACCTTGGCTAGCAGTCACCAAGAACTGGTAGAAGTGAGAGAAAGCTAACCTGGAGTTCAAGTTAGTGCTACTAACCTTTAATACTGTCTGCACTTTGTAGAGTGAATGGGAAAAATATGCATTCAGTTTGCTTATGCGTTAGCATTTTGACATGTTAGCCTGTTTTAATGTTAGCATTACGAGGCTAATATAGATTGTCCTTCTGTTCGTGTCCTAGTTAGCTGGTTTTGGTCAAACTCTGAGTGCTAAGGAGAGATGCTAAAGATGCATTGCTATTACAAGTGCTGTGAAAGATGAAGTTGAATTGATTAATCTCCTCCTTCACCTTCTCCTGACTCTGCACGCTTACAGAGAACGCGCACTTAGCAGTGGGTGCCTAATCCTGCTTAGGGCAGCACAGCCGGCGAGGCAGCACGAGTCCCGGCGCGTGACCGCGGCCAGGCGGGTCGATGCTGGGAGGTTGCGCGCTCGCGGTGCTCTGCCGCCCTGCAGCTCTTCTGAGCAGCAGTTTGCATTGGGAGTCAGTGTTCCCACACGCTGAGATGCCGGCCTGTGCTCAGAGTAACTTCTAAACAGCGTTTTAGTAAGGCACTAAAGCTCTGTTGCTGAGTTGTTAACCAAAAGGATATAGGGTTCGACTTCAGGCAACTGGTGTTGGACTGGAAATGATGATTTGATTTCACAGAGTTGAAATTGATGTGTTCAGCCTTGGAGCTGAGCTACTTAGTCTTACAAGTTAAATGGAAATTAGATTGAATTGAAATAGAGGCTGGGGTGGGTGTATGTTTGGTGTCTGGTTTGGATGATGGTATTTTTGCCAACAAGAGTGTTAAGTTTCCAAAAGGATTTTTTTCCATCAGCTTTGTGTGGGATTGTATCTTGGTATATGTTGTACCCTGAGCACATTCAGGCCGTGAAATTATTGACTCTTGCAGATTGCTTAGTTAATGGCAAGAGTTGATCTTTTATCAGGACTTCAGTTTTCCTTGCCAAGTAGGAAAGACTTCATCAGATGTCAGATCTATGGTGAGAAGTGGAGAGAGCTGCTATTAGGACTTCCTGTTTCTGCATTAGCACGCGTACTGCTTTTAGGCCCTGCCTGGAACAAATGTCAACCAAGGTTGAATTAATGCAGCTGTAAACACCGTTTTGGTGAACCATGAGTAGGAATGAGGGCGGTACCATAACGTGGACCTGAATGCTAGATGTGTAACTCTGGGTTGTTTCAGTACAGTGTAAATTTTCTGTAATGTCATCAGAGATGATATGAGAACGTAGCAGCTTGAGCTGTGTAAAAAAAATTCTGATGAAGATCTCTGAAGCTGTCCAGGCAAAAATTGAAGGAGCTGTAGTTCGTCGTAATGGAATGAGTGTGGGAAGATGGGTAGAAATCCTGGAAACGCTTTGAGCTCCTGAGATGGCTCTGCACCATGTGATGCTTCTGTCCTCTCCTCCTTTGCCCCCACCTTCTCCTCCCTTCTCCCCAGGTACTTTCAGGTGGTTTCTGGTGTTCTCCAACTGTATTGCCTTCCAAAGTCATCAGACAGAAAGCTTTGCGTGAATTACTCTCTGATAGTTTTTGAGCCATGTGAACAAAGTGATTCCTCAGTCCTCTTTTTCAGTTGTCTTCCCACAGTAGGAAAAGATTTCCATTAATATCAGTGGTCCTGCTTGACTGTTCCAGCATGGCATTTGCTCTGGAAAACTATTGGACTTAATTTTTTTTCTTTAAGACAATATATAACTAAAGATAGAAGGTAAGGAGCATATTGGAGGTTGTCCTCCAGCCTTCAATTACTGTTATTTTTATGGATGATGGAAAGCTAAAAAGAAAATAATTCTTTTTACTCTCACAATTTCTGGAAGCCTTGTTATTTTTTTTTTTAAGACCTTTCACCAACTCAACGAGTCTGTGTGGTGTTTTGTGCTGTATAACTGAACAGAACGTTTTGTGGGTGAGAGCCCTGCTTTTTCCATATAGTACGATGAAGAAGTAGTGGTGCTTCTGAGGATTGTGAGAGAGCACACTTCGAAGTGTATACCTTCTAAAATAAGCACCCATAATACGCCTTACTTTTAATGAAAAAATGAAGTTGAAATCTGAGACATCTTAAAGTCAAAATTATTAGAGGGAGCTGACTAAAGGATGTAGGTGTACTATCTAAATAGAATGTTTTGCTTTCTTGAAAAAAAAAAAGTCAAGAATTGCATTCACCCTTTGTACATGACCTTAAAATGAAAAGACAAGCAGTAGTTCTAGAGATAGGCCTTGTGGCTACAACGACTGTTCTGTTGTGTTCGATATGTGGACTAGCATTTAGACCATCTATCTAATAAGTGTCTGCTTATGTTAAGCATGTACCTGAAGAAGAGGTATGAACAAAACGTTCTCTGTATATTCATGTAGTCTAAATTATGTAGCTTTAGGTGTTCAATGATTAAAAGTTTTTGTTGGAAAAGCAAAGGTTTATCACTGGAATAGCGGTGGGATTTTGAGAACTCAGTTATATTCACACATCTGGAGCGTTTTTGTATATCTAGAAGAATATAACTTGAATATCTTGCAGCGTTTGAACTTGAATTTTTTTGTGTCTAGTGGTCATCAAAGCTGATTGGGAGATTAATCACTGTAGTCACTTACCTAAAACTGAAGTTGGGTCATGTGCATCTGACTGAAAACATCTCTGTGTGTTTAGTGGGAAGGAGAAGGAGTTTCACTTCTGATATTCATCAGCAGTTCCTAAGACATCCCTATCCTTCTCCTGATGTAAACTAGATCGTAAAGTAAAGCAAGGGTACGTACATGTGTGGGGGTATTATTCCATCGCCTGATAACCTTATTTTGCCCGCAGTCAGTTAGATTGGTTCTCTCATGCTCTAGTAATTAAGTTCTAGACTTACAGACCAAACAAATGACAATTAGTGCAGAAGGTTGTTATGGTTCTTAGGAATATTGTGCTAACACCTGGAAAAAAGACTCTAGTGAATTACTGTTATGTGATACTGCTGATGTGAAATCACTTGGGAGATTTCTTCTGGCATACGAGCCCCAAAAGAGCTTAATTGCAGTTAAAATCAGGAGGAGAAATTACACTGCCTCTTCTAAACCACAGAGTATCTAATCATACACATCTAATACTTTCTTTTTGTTTTGTATTTTCTCTGTGTTTTGCACCTGTAAGTAAATAGAAATGTTGCAGTTTCCTACAGTCCCGCTCACTTCATCTGTAATAGTCAACACAGATGGATATAGTAATTTTTGAAGTCAAGAATAAATGATCAGGATCATTGATGTTGTACACCTTTGGCAGTAACCGAGTGATTTGCAGTGGATAGTTACAGAAGCTCCCGCCTGGCTGCTGTTGATCCACTGCTGGCAAGAAGATGGGAGGTTCACCAGGTGTTCCTTGAGCAAGTACTCACCTGAATATCACCGTTCAGTTTTGCACTAGTGCATTGTGACCGTCCAGTTTTAGAGTCAAACTTTGTCTCTTGTACAGAAAACAGCTTACTAGTTAAATTTTTCATCAGCCTTGCTTACGAAAAATCCTTCCGGTGGCAGTTAGCATACTCCCTAAATTTTAGGGAGTGTGCTTTAGATAGTGATCTTAAGTGAAAGACCTAAATATGTACTCCCTGAGTATCTTTCCTTTATTAAAATGATCTTTACTTTTAAATACTCCATTTTGTTTTTAAGATCTGGAAGTTTGAGAACGCATGTGTGTGTTACAGGGTAGTCATGCGTTTTGTGATGTTGTAGCAGCAGGGTGTTTAAAAAATGGCAGTCAGATTTTTACAGTGTAGTTTGTTAGTTTATTTAAAAACAGATTCTTTGTGGTTTTGTTCTTCGGGTTTTTTCTCCAATTTTTTTTTTTAACATATGGTAACTTGAATGTGTGAGGCACAGATAAATATTTGTTTGGCCTCTTCAGTCTCTTTTCCAGGAATGATATGTACATCCTCCTGAACACGGAAAGGCTGAGAGACCTGGGCCTCTTCAGTCTGGCAGAGAAGGCTGAGAGGGAATCTCATAACTGTTTATAAATATCTGATGTATGGGATTCAAATAGATGGGGCAGGCTCTTTCAGTGGTGTGAAGCATCAGGACAAGAGGCAGTGGGCAGAAACTGTAAGACAGGAAGTTCCATGCAAACACAGGGAAGAACTTCTTCACTGTTCGAGTGGTGGAGCATAGGAACAGGCTCCCCAGAGACGTTGTGGAGTCTCCTCCGGAGATATTCAAGACCCATCTGGATGCCTATCTGTGTGACATGTTGTAGGGAACCTGCTTTAGCAGGGAGTTGGACTTGATCTGCAGACGTCACTTCCAACCCCTACAATTCTGTGATCTTATTCTGTGTTTTAGAATATAAATGATAGCTGTGATGGTAATGATTGAAGCTATCCTGTTTCTACCAGTACAACCCAAGTGCAAATAATTTAGAATTTGTTTCTAAATGGGGACAGTTGGAATGTAATGTGCGTATGCTCATGTGTATTCTATTCCTTCTCTGGGAAGAATAGATTTGATTTGTTCCTGATATGACATGGTACTCTATCCTTAGGATAGAAAAACCATTGCCTTTCCACGTACATGTACTGAAACGTCTTTGCAGCAATTCAACAAAATGTTGTTGAGTAAGCAAAGAATGACATTGTTAAATGTATGTATTTTAAATTTTAAGACTATAAAATAGGAGCATTAAGACTGCAAAATGAAATGTATTTTAGTGAGAGACTGAAAATCAAATTTTGTAGGTTGAATTTGCTGGTTTTCATGCCTGTGTACTACAGTAGCATTCAGTTGCCAGTAATATGAAAAATGGTGGGGAACGAACACACTGTACACTATCAGATGCCATAATATTGATTGGGCATGTCAAGTCATCGCTAGCAACAGATTGAAATGGGAGTAACAAGATTTCTTGTAACATGTACTGATAGTGAAAGACCAAGATTGAACAAGATTCCATTGCTGAGATGGCTAGGATTGATGTTCTGTAGAGAATATAGTGTTACATTTAATATATGCTGTGAAGAGCTTTTTTTATTTCTAGCTGACTGTTGAAGTTTCAATGTCAGCCCTCAGGTAAACTCCCGGAAAACTTGGATGCGGCCTGAGCTACTACTTGTCAGGTCTCCCTGAGGAGTTGCACCTAGGGTTAGATCCATTTCCTGCAAAGCTTGACTTGCTAGTCATCGCTTTTAGTAGAATATCTCCGCTTGTGCATTAAAATTCTTTCATAATCAGTATGAGCAAGGGTGGGCATTTAAATGATGCAATTTTAATTTTAAAGCAAACGAACAAAAAAAATCCCAGAAAAGGTGCTGATGTTTGCTTTCCTCATCAAGAAGGTTGAAATGTTATGGTCAGTGCAATGAAATTTCTATGCCACTTGGATAAATGGTATCTGATTAAGTTTAGTGTGATCAGGACTAGTGTGAAAGGATGCTGAAGCATTCATATTAGTGGTGAGTTTGGAAAGCGTTTGCTACATAACAAAGCCAAAGCTTAGGAGTTTGCTTGCTGTGAGTGGAGTGTCCTCCATTACTGTGGCATTCTGTACCTGTTTTTTGACACGCATTCTTTTCTTGCATTTTGTTCCACTCATTGCTGTCACAGTTCCTTCTGCATCTGTGGTACAATTCATCATCTGCTGCACTTCGTGTGTTAGGGTCTTCTGCATTCCAGCCAGGCTGCCGGCCTCGTGTCTCCTGGCCTAGGCTGCCAGTGCATCGAGTGCTGGTAGCGCAGTAGCAGGAGGCACCCTGCTTCCCTCTGTGGTTTGACTGTTTCACAGAAGTTCCATAGAAGTTTCCTGGAAAACGGATGAGCAGAGTGAGCGCTCCTGAATGGTTGTTTTTTTTTTGTATGTGTGAGCTGGAACAACAGAATGTGGCAGATGCAGATAAAATCTTTGTGAAACTAAAGTGCCAAATCCATGGAGCTTTTGTTCGTGTTCTGGAAGACCAAAAGCAATGGTTTCCCTACTAGATGTTCTGTCTTTCCTGGCATTACTGTATTGTGAGTGCTGGTCAGACCTGACAAAAACTGCTTACAGCTGGATTTCTTCTCCTTGACAGTGTATGATGCAAGCGTGGCTGTGGGTCAGACAAGTGGGAGATGAACTTTGGCAGCAGCTGGTCATTGGATCTGTAGAAGTACATTATAAAAACTGCTCTTAAGAAGTAATACACTTTAAAATTGTGATGAGGATCAGCTTATCTCTTTTTCTTCTGGAAGTCTGAATATTTCAGTTGGATGCTGAAAAATGAGACAACAGATGCTGAGATGTGTGCTGTTCTGCTCAGGGTACATTGGTCAATACTGTTACGGTACAAGATGTAAGGATTTTTAGTACAGCATTTTAAGTACAGGTGTTACTGGATTACTTTTACTGATTTCAGTAGCTGTACGGTTAGTATGGCAGGCAGTGAGTTATACGGTAGTTCTCAGGAAATTTACTTGATTGGTAAAGTTCTGTAGCCAGTGCTGATTTCTATTTCTACTGTTACGGTGCCTCACTGCTGTCTAGTTCTTAGACCAGGAGCATACAAACGAGTGGCTGTAACTTGCTCCTGCAGCCCCTTTACTGACTACAGTGTGCAACCATAATTGTAGTATTAAAATTGAGCATGTGCAAACTTAGCCAATCCACTGATTCTTATGCTTCACATTAGCAGTGCTGGAACCTGTTCTTTTCAAGTTGCAAAAGGAAAAAAAGCTCTTTAAGAAGGGTGTGTGAAACAAAGGAGACCTTAGCATGGGCATAACAAAACTTAACTTGAAGCACTACTGTAGTTTCAGGGGTTTGTTACAAAAAAAGACTTTGTGGGGAGGATAATACGACACCCATATCCTATGTACTGGAAGGATTTTTTTTCCCCCTAATGTAATTAGAAAATGCATTATCACCACCCTTTATCTCTAATTATTCGTTGTAAGACACTGTGATAAGCAGTTTAGGATTTTAACTTTTGTCAAATGCTTCATTGCAGACTTCTCTCTTTTTTTTTTTTTTGTAAAGGTTGCATACAAAGTATGAAGTGCTTGTATTTAGGGCTTACTGTTGTTGGGTTTTTTTCATGATGCGTTTGTTTTCAAAGTGACACTTATTTCAAACTGGTGTGTGTGTTTGCTAGTGATGGGGAGACTTTATTATAGCAATAGCTTTAAACTGGAAAGCTTAGAAAGCCTACCAGTATAGGTCGGGAGGATCAAGACTCTTTTACTGTTTCTTTACTATTAAGCACTGAATGTTTACTGTTATTGTGATTTTTTTTCGAAGTATGTCTGCAAGTGTGATTATTGTTTTAATAGTGATTTTTAGCAATAATTCTGTCTTTTTTATGTAGATAAAATGCAGAATTTGAATGAAGATGATGAAAAGAACAGTCATTTCATCTTTGAGAGTGCTGAAGACAGTAACAAAACGACTGCTGAAACCACAGACACTTCTGGATACAAAATTGAAGCCAAGGACTTGCCTGATTCTTGGGACTCCCACGTTGGAAAACCAACAGACTCTCTATCGGAAGCATCTCAGATGAAGGGGCCTTTAAGAACTCACTTGTATGAATGGGACGATGAACCTGAAGACTCCAGAACTGGAGAGTACATATTAGATTTTGACAGTGAGCATCTCTCAGAGATGAAGAGCAAGGATGAGGAGGGTGATAAAGAAGATACAGAAAATCCAAAGGAAGCCATTTGTGAAGAACTTGTGCAAACTATTCCTAGGCCAAGCAACTGTAGGACATACTGTAGATCCAACAAAGCAAAACAACAGGGGGCAACAAACTTTGACAAGCTAATGGATGGTACTAGCCAGTCTTTATCCAAAGCAAACAATGAGTCAAATAATGATGGTCTGAACCCAGCAAAAAAAGCTTCTTTAAGTAGTGGGACCAGTTATAGAGGGACAGTTGGACGGACTAGAGACTACACTGTTCTACATCCATCTTGCTTGTCAGTTTGTAATGTTACTATACAGGACACCATGGAACGAATTGACGAATTTACCACAGCAACCCCTACTGACCTTGGAGAAGCTGGACGTTTAAGAAAAAAAGCAGACATTGCTACTACAAAAACTACAACCAGGTTTCGACCAAGCAATACCAAATCCAAAAAGGATGTCAAATTGGAGTTTTTTGGGTTTGATGATCAAGATGAGGGAGAGGGAGATGAAGGTGCCTCTAGAAGTTCTGGGAGTTCCAATTACAAAATTAAGTACTTTGGGTTTGATGACTTGAGTGAAAGCGAAGATGAAGATGAAGAGTGGCAGAGAACAGAAAGGAAAGCTAGCAAAAAACGAACTAGGACTGCGCCATCACCCTCACTACAGCCAACCTCCGACAGCAATGAAAACTGTTCCCAGGATAATCAGGTCAATACTAACACAGGTAAGCAGAGCTCTTCTAGAGTACACATTAAATACTTAAACGTGTCAGCGTGCTGGCTTTTTTGCATCCCTCTGCAGATTGAAGAATTTCTGGTTTTGTTTCCAGTTTTCAGCAGCAAAGCTGGTATCTCTTTTATGTAGGTGGTACATATCTGTATATTTGTGTATACACACATGTGTAGACCATGAATAAAATTGTTTAGGCAGAATTTGCTGAGCAAGTTCTGATGCTTGCGTGCCTTTGGAAAAATTAAACTGTTGCTTAGTTGTCAGTGTGTCCCATGTGGTGACTGATCAAAGCTGAGTGAAGATATGTTCCTGAAGAAGGGGAGAAATAACTGGTGAAAGTAGTCTTTCATATTTTTCAAATTGAGAAGTCTAATACCAAAAAAGTCATGCATGTTGGATTAAGTATTTCAGAATGCTGCTGCTGCTGTAGGAGCTTCATGGTCCTTCACTTTGGAGCATGAAGCTGCCAAGAAGTTTTTATCCATTCCTTGAAGGGTAAGACTTTGTCTTGAGGGAAGTATTCAAGTCTAGCCTCATAAATGCTGAAGAAACTGCTGTTTCCCTGTACAAATAGTTTCTGCTGAAATAATTGAGAAATAAAATTTTGTAGGAAAAAATATTTTTTTCTCTGTTAAAATTACAGTGTTCTCTAAGAGCAGAATTGTCTGTAAAACCTTTTAAGCAAAGGTAAATATTACTGCTAATGATTTTTGTAAACGTTGGAAGAAACAACTTGATACTGATACTATACAGGAAATGTGTTTTCAAACAAAAATAAGAGTTGTTCTCTAATTATAGTGAGATGCTTGCATTCCAGCCTCTTTGAAAAATGGGTTTCACTTACAAGGTCACTTATGAAATGCCCCATCCGAGTTCTTCTCTCTGACAAGTTTATGTTTAGCCGTTTATTCCAAGGAAAAAAATCTCTCATACAGTTAAGGCAGCTGAGATGCTGATCCCTCAAACATTCCTTTCAGCTGCTGTGCTCTGGAGCCTCAGCATACCTCCAGTTTGCATCCAGCACCGCAGTCACAAAGGAGACTGTTATGTTCTGAGCTGTCACGGATTTTTTCTGACATGTTTGAAGAGATTGCCTTGGCACAAGTAGATGTAAATTTGTTTGCTAGAAGTTCACAACTGGGAGAAAGTAAGTTCAGTAATACAAATGTGACTATTTCTGCAAATCAAGTTAAGGGAAGCTCCGGAGACCAAATGGACTGTATCGTTAGTGCAAGAAAAAATGCAGAGCAGGTAAATAAAATGTGTTAGTCTTAGACTGTCTCTCACTGAACTGTCTTTTCTGTGGTTCAGTTGTCCACTACAGTCACTTCCTGAAATGGTGAAAACCTTGAGGTGCTCTGGCTTTTAAATTCTTTGACTTTTTCACAGCCGCTTCTGTTTCATTGGAGGCACCTCATAACTTTGGGTTGGGTTTTTTTAGTGAAGATTTGAGTTCTAGTTAAAGTTGCCTTTTAAAAATTTTATTTGTGTGTTTGCAATCTCAGATTATCTCATCCCAGCCACAGAAGCAGCCCTGTGATGTAAAGGCCTCCCAGCTGCAGGCACTCGGAATGCCAGGGGCTAATGATGTGAATTGGACCTCGCTAGGTCAGAAGCAGCACCAGTATCATTCTGGTTGCCAGAATGCAGGATGACTCCAGTAAAGAGAAGTTCTTAATATCAAAGTGACTTAATTGCTTGACTGTATTAATCAGTCTGCAGTTGTATCCAAGGGAAATCTGAAAAAATGGCAAAGACAAAAAAGTGTTCACCAAAAATATCTATTCAAAGCTGCAGCTTTGTATAGCACACCTGCTTCTTTGGGATGGTGGTACGCTACCGGAATAACTGTGCCATCGGTTTGTCTTCCACAAAAGACCCTTTCTCCCTGCTCATTCATTTAGGTTTGTAAATCTGGTAGGACGTGTGCAGTGCTTTTAGGATACCTAGAAGCCCACAAAGAACGTTGCTCAAGTAAAAGCAATTCAGATTATTTTATGGAATTAATCATAAAAACATTTGGTATGTTAACAGCATCAAAAAAAGCAATGTGACTCTGTAATAAGTAGGAAAAGTTAAAAACTTCTTTAAAAATCAAATTTAAATGTATCTAATTTGTTTGGGTTAGTGTCACACAGGAGTAGAATTTCAACAAAAACTGAAATTATTTAAAAATTGTGGCTTAGTTGCTATAGAGTGCTACTAATGGTTATTGATCACAATACCAGCTGCAGGTCTCATTGCAAAGTACAGCTGAGACTGATGAAGCGGATGTAAATGTGTCCTGCATTTCCCGTAACTTTCCTGTTCGCTTTTGCTGTGGCCAAGTGAGTTACTTTTTAGCTTTTAATCTGGAACAGGAGGCTCTGTTCCTGGTGGCTTGTTGGACCTTCTTTGGGAGTTGCGGTCAGGGCCTTTCTTTGAAACATTTCAGAATTTTAAGGATGTGTGTCTGAGCAATTGGATTTGACTCCTTTAACTGGTAGGTTCCAGTAAAAGACTGAGCTGACTTTTAAGTAGACTTGGGAGTAGTTTTGCATTATTTAAGTTCAAGGTAGTTAGAACTGGTCTGTAATTATTTCTGCTTAAGGTTAAGTTTATCGAAACACCTTGTAAAAAGTCACAGGTCACGCTGCATTGTCAAGCTGCTGCTGACACTGACTGAGCAGAAAACAGCTGGGCTGGGCTGTGCAGGCTGGGGCCTCTGCCTTCACTGCCGAGGGTGTTGCCAGGGCTGTTGAAGTTGACAGATGCAAAACACTTTGGGGGCTTATTTGCAGAATATTTCTACCTGCAGTGCCAGCTGAACTTTGTGTAAATGCTGTTTAAAACTCATTCGCTAGGTTTGCCTTCGATTGCTTCTTCTCCTAGGACTTTGGCTGGTCTGGTTCACTCAGCGTGCAGACAATTAGAGTAATTGATCCAACCTGCTTGTGATTTTGCAGTGCAGAGTGTAAACAGCAGCAGCTGCTTCGCAATAGATCAGTTTTCTAAACTGCTCATCAGATGAAACAGTGCTGCTCAATGGCTCTCTTTATTTCTCTTTTGGAATTTTATGGTAGCTTTTGGTTTGTGCCAAGTAAAAGAACCTTAGCTGGTCACCAAGGGATAATGCTTCAAATGCAGCACGAGTTTAAAGAAAAAAGTAGGACAAGAATTTAATTAGATCAGTGAATTACAGGTTTGCAGTCCAGAACTGGGTGATACAAAAACTGAGGCCACAGGTACAGAGCATGTTGGCAGAGCTTCCAGTGTCATTTTGAACCTCCTCCTTCCCGAACTCATGGCTGCTGGTTTGTAATGCTGTTTGCAGCAGAAGCAAATACAAACAGGCTGCCTTTGTGAGAAGCCAAGTAGGATTGATTCGTGTTTCCTGCACTTGCAGTAGGAAATCTTCTAAATCTCATAGTCATACTCTTTCGAAGGCCCTCAACTCTGATTTAATTCTTCTGCTGCTGAGCTGTGGCTGTAAGCCACAAATACCCACGTGTGGTGGGTGACCCAGCATTGAGAGGAGCGTGCGCCATAACCAGAGGGCTGCGGGATGGGCGGGCCGTGTTACAGCAGCGTATCTTGTAATGGATCACTGGAGTACTGCGGCATTCCAGTCGGTGAACCTGAGCTCCATGCAGAGCTGTGTCTGGCTTTAAAATTGATTTCACGATAAAGATTGTTGGATTGGTCTTTTACTTCAGAAGCCATACATGTTGAAATGTGAGATGCAAGAAACGCAGTTCAGTGGTTCAACAGTAGCAGTTCACTAACTTTCAGTAAGACTGTTCTGTAATTTCCTTTCACAGATCTTCTGGAGTTTTCAGAGGATGCATCTGGTGTGCCTGAAGGCAATAAAAAATCCACAAATAAACAAGGTGATAAATCCAAGGAAAACACCAGGAAGATTTTTAGTGGGCCAAAGCGGGTGAGTAATCATACCAGAAGTCCTTATTTCCATTAACTCTTTGCTGCTAGTGTTTCTTCCTGTATACGAAACAGGCCTTTTGTGCCAGTTCATACCTGTGCTTGAGGTGATCGTCTTTCAATATTACATTTTATGCCTAGAAAAGTAAAACCTTTAAGTGGGAACGTTCTTGTGTCAGTTAGTGAGAATTTCACATCTCAGATGCAAGTGTGAACTTGAGGGTTGTGCAGTGCTCACTCGTGGCCTTCAAGGGTTCCCTGTAGGTGGTGGATAAGGTGAAGCACCATTAGATCATGCACGCGTTTTTTCCTTCTCTTTTCAGAAATATGTATCACATTATAGGGTTGAACCCGAAAACTTGGAATTCGGCATTGGAGTAATCTTTCTAGGGATGAGTGCTATTCACACATGGAAATATGAATTAAAAAAAGACAAATTCGATGTCCCCATGTACTCGAACTATGTAGCATTTGGTATCAATCGCTCAGTTTCCTATTATAAACAGAACTTGTGTAATTGACTGATGTTAGTTGTTTTATCTTGCTGTGCTTCTGTAGGTCACTTGGTATTTGGAAGCTTTAAAAATACGCATATAGCAAAAAATGTATTTAGTTGTTAAGTGACAGATTACACTGGTGGGATCTGTGTAATCATGACCTGATTGTCCAGAACATGCCTTTTAGTGCCCTCTAGTATGCTTTTTGCATAAAGCGTTCCCATTGCCTGGAACGGAGAGTAGCTCTCTCACCATCTATGCAATCCGGATCTGATACAGTGAGAAAGAGGGAACTGGAGATAGAAGTTCACTTGTATTTCAAATTTCCCTTTGATTTCCTTAAGTTTTCCAAGTCCTGGCAATCATAAGTTAAAATATGAATGCTTCTATATGCAGAAGAACCTGTTGAGTAGTCCAACAATTCTAAGACATTTTAAAGAAATTATTTTCCTTTGGGATCATTTAGAAAAAAATAACAATGGTTTGATAATACCCTAAAATTTCTCATAAAGCTGATTAATTACTTGTATTGTAAAGGAGTTTCAGTTTAAGTATTTTATGGGTTGGTTGTTTTTTGTGGGTTTTTTGCTTTTCCAGAACTCCCCCAGCTGTGTTGATATGTATATATTGATTTTCCATATGAAATGTTGCTTTTTGGCTGGAAGAAGGAGGAGAAATTCGTAATATTTTTCACTTCCATGTGTATATTTGAATTTCAGGGGGCGTGTGGCCAGAAAGTTCCTTTGGTTGTAATGTCTTTCAGAGAGCTACTGCTTCGTGTTGTTCTGTGACTTGGGACGCGATGGGAGCCCGCAGCTGCTGGCTCTTGCTTGCAGAGCACTCAGGCGTCCGATACGTCAGGAGGGGTTGGTGGGTTTTTTTCCAGAACTGAAGTAGTATTTCTTGAATTCTAGAGTTCCTCAGCTTCTGCTGCTTACAAAAATCAGCCTTCTATCAGTGAACATGTTAGAGCAGACTGTGAAACAGAAGTATTGAAAATGTAAATGTAACCAAACCTGTTTTGCTGTATTTTTTAGCAGTGTAAAACATCTGTGGGTGTTCTGGTAAATATGGATTTTTTGTTTGTTTTAATATTAATATACTTCATATATTTTGATAACATTTGTTTTTTAGTTCTTATAATTCAAATACTTGAGGGTTGGTATGAAAACTGTTGAATATATATGTATATATTACATATATTCAACAGTTTTATACATATATATATGGGGGGAAAAAAAACAGCAGTGTTGTACTGTGTGGGGATAAATGGATTCAACTAGGAAGTTCTCAGTTGGGAATAAACTTAATTCAAGTGGAAGACGTGAGAATTAAGCAACCTTTTCGACCTGCAGGGATATAATAGGCATTGAAGTAGAAACTACTGTAATTGCAATTTGGATTTTAAAGTTTAACGTTCTCTAATCATATGGCTGTTACATGGAGTTAATAATAATAATAAAAAAAAGAAAGCTTGTGAAGCTTCTGATGGTAATTAGAGACGCTATAATTATCGTCCTAAATTATAAACTCTTAATCTCAATTCCTTTTTAATGGAATTTTCATTCTGGGAATGAAAAAAATGAAGTGAAAGTACTAACCTGACCTTAACAGCCTCATCCTGATTAAAAATACAGTAAAATAAAGTTATTGCATCCTCACATCATCTTTCTTTCTTGCTTGTTTTTTCCTTGCAGGAACTAGCAGATTAACTCGTAATTCTTTCCTGCTAGGCGGTGGTGTTAGAGGTACGGCCCTCTGTGTTGCACTGAGCTGAAAGGCAAACAGCTCTATTACTTGAGAAGCAGCAGGTGGTATTGTTCTGCTTCAGTAGATCCAGAGAGCTGAAGAATTTTTCTAGTTTGTGATCAGCAGGGTTGCTGCTAACTTTCGTGTTCTGTGAAATTCAGCCATTCCATTCCAATGTTAAAGTCCAGTACTTGAAAGTTTGAGTAATGGGTAAGAAAAGATAACAGACATTAATGACTTACTTCTAACATCAGGAGCAAATAGCACTGTTTCTAAAAACTGCTTTTAATGTAAGGAACCTCTCTAAAATAATTGACCATTCATAGATACAATAATGAGCATTGGAGTTAAGGTAGTTTCTACATGACATTAGGTATGTGAAGTCCTAGCCTGACTTCTGCCTTTAAGTGGTTTAATTCCCTTTATCCCGAGCCTGAGTGATGGGCAATATTATGTTGCTACAGAACATAATTATGTACTTAGAGTACATAAATACTGGCATTACTTGACTTGCAAATTATGGGTGGGAACCTTACATGAGTAATATCTGCAAAAGTTTCTTTGCAGATGTTTACAGTTTTAGTTCAGCTTGTTCAGTAACTCAGTCTCCAAGTAGGACCTTTGGGAACTCCACATGGCTGTGATATACTCACCTACAGGTCCTGCAGTTCCTCTTCTGTGGATGAAGCTAATACTCAAGAATACAAAAGCTTTTTTGTTGCTGTAGTTCAAATCTACTCAAGATTGAAGGCTTGAAAATAGGGATCAAACAATTTTTTCCCCGGGTATTGCAGCATTGTGCTTTTTTTCTTGTTATGCATGCATTGGGATTGTGTAGGAAAAGGTGTGGAAAGACCTTGTTATTGACACCGTTAAACGATTTCCTTCGTGCCTCTCACTTGGAGTGCTGGACCATGGGGTTCCTCTTGCCAAGCATTGCCTTTGTGTTTAACCGTGTGGGCTTGGTGGAAGTTGTTCCACCAGCACAGAATGTATTAGCCAGGAAGAGCTCATCTTGTTATGCATTTCAGACAAAATGGGGAAAAAGACTAATGCAGTAAATGGTTTGGAATGAAAAGGAAGAAAAAATACTGACCAGTATTTGGTGAAGCTGACTTTGCTCTCCTTTTGCCACACCTGCTCACTCCTGTCCCCTTGCTCTTTCAGTTTCATAAGGTAATAAACTGAACTAAACTGAGGAACTGAACTGTATTTAAAAATAACCCACAGAAAGAAAACGTTTAACACAAATCCTGGTCTGCTTCACTGGGAGACTGAACAATTGTATCTGCTCAGTTAAGGGAACCAAAGAAGAGGAATTAAGTCGTCTTTAA
The DNA here is from genome assembly GCF_002078875.1 of Numida meleagris. Taxonomy (NCBI): domain Eukaryota; kingdom Metazoa; phylum Chordata; class Aves; order Galliformes; family Numididae; genus Numida; species Numida meleagris. The sequence continues at coordinate 26,914,939 of NC_034413.1, forward strand.
CCTGGTTAAGTCAACATTGCAACTGAGAAATGCTCGCTAAATGCAGCCGGCGTTAGGAGGATTACACACATTACTTTGATCAAGTGACATTAATAGAGTTAGACATGACAGTAGTGTTGAATACATGAATGAAATCATTGCTGAACGCAGACGTGGCTTAGCCCAAAGGCTGCTTCTGAACTGTGAGGCCAAGATAAAGATTTGCTTCAGTCATAATCTTCCAGCCATTGGTTTTGCTGTTTTACGTAGTTTTACGAGCAACTGCTGGGTTTTGTGTCCAGCAGGGTACAGAAATGCGTGCGAGCTTTCAAAGTGTTTTTGGGTAGATTGATTGGAAGGATGTGTAAATCACTGCTGTAGGAAGAGCACAAATTTCCAGTTAGATTGACTATCACACTTCTGCTGATTCAGCACTTAATTTTTTCCTCTTGCGTAAGTTCAGTGTGGTGTGCAAATAGCACGTAGCTCATTGTTTAACTGCATCTTGCTTGTCCTGTGAGGGTTGTTTTTTTTTTTTTTTTGCCTGCGAGTAGGTTGTCTTTATTGAGTTGTCGTATTCCTGTTAAAAATGTTAGCCATCCTGAGAAATAGTCAATCCTTGAAAATAAAGGTTACGTGTGATCCTGTTGTTCCTAGTAGGGATTGTGGTTATGCAAGTTGAGGGGACAACCCAACAGATTTTACGGGCTGACCTGCACTTTTTCCACTGGTGCTACATGCTGACTGGTAGCTCTAAATACCAGCTAGAAAGAAGTGCTGTGTCTAGGTTTACTTACAGCTCGAGCTGAAGTGTTTTGAAATTGAAGAAGTAAGAAACCATGCATGGCTCTGGTTTGGCTGTGCAGGCCCCCGGCGAGCGTGGCGGTGACGTGTGTGGGAGGGGACAGACCGGGCTCTGCACTGAGCTGTAGTTTTCCACTCGGCTCGTGTTGCACTCTACAGTGGATATTTATTGAAGATATCCTGCAAGGAATATTTATGTTCGCTTGCTAGCAAATGAATCTGCATTTCCCCAGATCAAACCGGAAATTTTAAAGATATTTTTTGGATTTGGTATTTAATGTGTGTGAAGATAAGTGCACAACCTCAGTTGGTTTCAGTTAATTATTTTTCCATAGCTTAAATTAAGTAAATATTCTTTGAAAGGTAGCAGTGGAAGTATAATCCTAAAGTTACGCTCTCTCTGCCATGCCCTTTCTGTAAGCCTGACTGTGTGGCTCTTTGTAAAGAGAACTGCTTACGTTTAGTTTGCATAGCCACTGGGAGAAGGGTACAGTGCTAAAAGGATAGGCAGTTGTAACAAGGCTTTCATTTTGGTGATTTGAAACAGCTCACGCTGAATGTATTGAACTGTTGGGTTTTTTTGCTTCATAATTTTGAATTTCAAAATATCTTTTTTTTAAATAGGAAAGATTATTGGTTGACACCTGCTATTCTGACTCTGAGGAGTTGAGCTGACAGTCAAAATACTCTGTAAAACGCCTGGCTGCTGTCAGCATGGCGTGAGGCAGCCGCCTGCTTCATCAGCAGTTGGACAAACAGCAGCGGTTGGCCCTGACAACCTGTGACAGCGTGCTTCTGCTTCCCAGTGCATTCCTTCCGTCTGCTGGCTGCCACTTCTGGCCGATGCTCTGCCCAGTCCTGAGCTCGAGCACATTTGGTTTTATGTTTTTTGTCCAAAAACTATTAGTTGCAGTGATGAATGACTGGTGAGCTGTTTTAAGTGCTAACCAATGATAAACGGCTTGTGTGGTTTAAGCAACTTCTGTATTGCTGAAATACAAATGGATTTAGAAAAATAGGAGATTTAAAATCTGCTTATTAAACAATAATTTGTTAAAACCAGTCTCATGCTGATACAGTTACTTTGCTTCTTTCTTGTAGCTGGTAAACAGGATTCTAATCAAGACTCTCGGGTGTTTAGATTAGTCACCTAATTTGAAGAGTGAAGCAGCCCCTGTAATTCAGCTGTATTGAGCTAGGGCATAACACCTTGGAGCTATCAGCAAAAGCAAATGTAGGAGTCAGTCTGTCAACTTGCAGATAGTCATTTGATGCTGCTCAAAATTGTTTTCTTCCCACTCCTTCATCTTAAGCGATGGCAGAGATGGGTGTGCCCTAGCAGATGCTGGCTGAGATGCTGCCCTGCTTCCTGGGCTGTCCTCCACATGCCGTTTGCTACCGCAGTGGCGACACTGTCAGAAGCACGTCCCTTCTCCCAAGCGCTGTTGGGAAAGGTGTTACCGGTTGAGACATAGCTTTGGTTCAGAGGAAGGCAGGGTTGCAAAGTACAGTGTGAGGATAACAGACTAAGTCCTCATACATGGAAGAGGAAGAAACAAATACTGAGTGTGGAAACGCACCTTGTATGCGCTTAACATTTTCAGGAATATCAAGTTGAGTGGAAAATGTTTAATGTCACAGTGGAAGCCTTGTGTTTTACCCTTCCAGCTCCTACTGTTGTTAACTCTTCTTAGTCAAGAAACAAAGATCCATTAAGGTGTTTTGAAATGAGATTCTCTTGCGTCTTTACAGTATTCCCCACCCCCATCCATCAACTGTGTAGTTCCCTGTAATTAACTCAGTGTTCCAGTAATTAGGCAACACTGGATAACTGTAGGGCAAATGCTCTGTTGCACAAGGCTTCAGTCCTGTAGAGAATTCTAAAATGCCAAAACACTGGAAGAGAGTAAAATACAGCACTTTCATTTGCCAGTGGAAGCTTAACTTAAATGCAGTTGAATTTGCAAAACTGTTTTCACAGCTCCCATGCACTGTTTGAACGTGGTCTGTTCACTCAGCTCTGCTGGTGACTGTACTTTCATTAGCTGACATTAGGTGCAGCCCAGCACAGGCAGGTACCAAGAGGGAAAGAGCTGGTGTTGAGGGCCTGGGGTGTGTGTGTGTGTAGCAATAGTGTGGGTAGAAATTCTGTCTGGCTGTTAGTTTTTCTGCTCTCTTGATTTGAAGTGATATGTTTCCATGTATTGTGATGATGTGTCTAAACTGTTGAACTCTCCTCCTTTTAATTAGAGTTAGTGTAGGTTGCAGGCCATATCAGTAACAGTAGCCATATGGCTTCTGCTTCAGAGCTGACCAGCTTTGATTATGCTTTGTCAGTAGTATACAGAACACCATTATTTATGTTGAAGAATTAATCTCAGGTTGACCAAACTATCCTGTTTCTTCAGGTTAAAATTTCACTTTCTATTCGGATGTCATCCGTCTTGTTGTGCCCTGTAGGCCTCCTTTGGAGCTTGTAGGAAACTTTCCTTTTGCAGTTCTTCAGAAGTCTGGAGTGAAGAAAGCTTCAAGGACTTTGGTTTCTACTGCTGGTACACTTAAACCTTGTCTGACTACAGCCAGCTTGTAGTTGCTAAGCTATGTGCATGCGTAGTGGTTTTTTATGTCCTGCCTGTCTGTGGGGAGAATAGCGATTAACAAGGAAGATGCCTATAGAGAAGATGGAGAAAGGGGAGAAAACATGGATAGTCTGAAGTAGGCTGTTGTCTGGCTCTTGGACTTGCTCCTTGGGATATTTTCCCCCCACCCTTCCACCTCCATTTCTTTCAGCCTCTTCAGAACCACAGACTGTATGCACAGTCCAAGTACTTGTTCTTTCTTGTTTCTTTTCTAAGGCATATTTATGCAGGATCATGTAGTCCATTTCTGTAGTGAACTGCGTTTGGTGGTTCTAAAGCCTGACTGCATGGCCAGTGAGTCTTTAGAAACTTTCCAAGGGGTGGCATCCATTTCAACTGGCTTTGCTTGCTTCAGGTGCAGTATTTGGATCACCTTTCCAAATATAATTAGTTTGTAATACGTAATTAATTAGTGAATATCTGGGTTTTTTTTGTGTAGAGACATTCTCTGAGAAAATATTAAAGGAGATCTTTGCACTGTAGTGTAATTTCTTTTATGTGAGTGTTATTGGAACTCCTTTCTGTTTAACAGGAGTAAAACACTTGGATACAGCAATATTCGTGGCATCGGTGCTTTGGAGTACTGTAAAAAAAAACACTGTCTAGATGTTGAAAATGTTTTTACTGCCTGAGTCAAAATAGTCCTTATATGAAGAAATGCAAAGATAAATATCAGCTTTGAAAGAATGATTGAAAATGATGAGGTTCTATCATGACATTGGATTTTAATGAGATGCGTCCACAGAGCTATTAGAAGTAACTCAAATTTCTCATTCACGTGGTGAAAACCAACAGCTGTTTCTACCTGCAAACAAAAGAGCACACTTCCCTTCCTGGAAGGACACAATAAAAACTAGACATCCAGATTCCAGCCACATAAGTATTTCTGTAGGCAATGTAAAAACAAACCTAATTTTGTGTACTGTCCTGAATGGTCTGGCAGCTCATGATGAAATGGTCTGGACCTGTTGGCACTCATCTGCTGCTGTGATTGAAGAGATGCAGTTCACGTTTTGAACAATGAAGAATATGACTTTGGTTCTGATCTACTTCTGATTTTAAACTGCTGTCTTATCAGAAGTCCGGAGAAACTTTTCTGTTTTATGAACCTGTACTGAACTGATATCCTGTCTTCTCGTTTCGAAGTGTAATTTCTGTTTCTTTGCTCTGAACAGGTATTCATTCCTTTCCCTTTCAAAAGAAACGGTCAGTTATGGAAAGCTTTGTTGCATGATGTACCTGTTACATCTTTTTCCTTCTCAAAGGCAGAGAAGTGCTCTTAAAGATCATAAATCCTTGGTAACAAATAATAACAAATTTCAATTTATTTTGAGTTTTTTTTAAAACTTATTTGTAGTCTTGACAAGCATCTGCTACACGGTCTTAATGAATGCCCTTCAAATGTAAATAATGCATTTTTCAGGATATCTATTGAAAATGTGGGGTTTTTTTGTTGTTCTTTTTTATTCCCTTTGACTTCTACCTTGGAAAGTGTTCTGCCTGCAAATAGCTGCTGTCTGTCTTGTTTTGCTAGCGTTTTCAGCATGACTCATGTTCCTGGCTCTTACTTTCTGCTATTCTTACATCTGTGAACGGCAGGCAGTGCTGCATCAGTATTTGGGGTGTGCCAGCTCTTGCTTTGAAGCTTGCAGGGAGGAGAGGTTAAGCATGACCCACAGTTTATGCTGTTTGGAGATGGTCATCTAATGCTGACACCCCTGTGCACTCATTCTGCTAAAAATAACAATATTAAAAGAAATCCCTGATGTTAGATGTGCTTTTGCATCCCAGCTCACCCCTCAGTGCCACATGAGGTGTCTCACAGTAGAATACTCTTTACACCATCACTGGGATATTTGCACTCGTTTAGATGTCTGCTTCTGTGTAAAAAGCTGTTAGTGCTCTACATGGGAGAAAAAGAAACTCACTGCTAATCAGCACAAGCGCTTAGACCTGATTAATATTGCGGAGCTTATTTGCCTTAAGAACACAGAATTCAAAGGCGCGATGTACTTCCACTCGCATCTCTTTTAAGTTAGTCTTGGGATGAGGAGTTCTTGAAGAGAAGTCTGCATTATTTGAATAATTGCAAGGTTGTCTTCTTTTTAAGAGGGGGTTGCTTTCTTGAGTTACTGCTGCCTACATCTCAGCGTTGCATCTTCAGGACAGCTTGTTATCACAGGCATCTGAGCTGTCATCTTTGGTTTTGTTCTTAAAGAACAATGCAAAAAAAAAAAAAAACCCACAACAACAAAACTTGTCTTTTGTGATCAAGGCTCTGAAAACTCTGTTCACCAGCATTCGTTTGATCTTTCTTTGGTACTTTGGCTGGCTACAGTCATCTGAAGCCCGTCTGTGCAGTGCTTACTGACCAGTTGGAATCGGGGCTGCTGCTTTGAAATTGTTAGGAAAACTCGTCTCCATGATGCATGAAAGGGAAAACATGGAGGCTCCTTTAAGAAGTGGTGGTAAGGAGAGAGATAATTGGCACGTCCACATCTGTGTGAGTGGCTCCACAATCTCTGCATAATCTAAAAAGTATTAAGAAATATTTCTGGAAAATTATCTTCCAGAAAATAGTAGAAAATATTCATTTGGAAAGCCCTATTGCATTTTTGCAGGTGTTTGTGGTGGCCAAGCTGTTGGTGTACAGGTGTACGGGTACAGGACCAGGCAGATCGCTGGTGGCATGGGATCACAGGGAAATCACTTGGGTCTAGAAGCAGGGGATAGGTCTAGGGTTAGGGGCCAGAGCAGATATTCTGCAGGAGTTGGAATGTTTAGGTTGCTACCACTTTCAGCTAATGTTCTGTTAAAAGATAACTTAGATGAGGAATTTGTCGTTTCTTGAATCAAGCACTTTTTGCTGGCATTACTTGATTTCTCTTGTAAAATGCAGCCTTTTTCCACGTTGCTCTGTTAGTACCGGAGCAAGCTGTGAAGTGCCATGTCACAGAATGCTTTGGGATACATCAACTTTCGATTTAGAAAGGAGTTAAGGAAAACTGTGGGAGGAAGGGACATTTTTTGATGACTAGGTAAGAGGACAGCTCTAATCTGAGGAGCCCTGGAGCCCCATGTGCTGAGGAGCTGTCTCTTTGTCCCTTGAACTCTCTGCTGTGCGTCTGCTGTACACAGGAAAAGCAGCGTGAGGTGCTCTCCCATTGGGCTTTCCAAAAACAGGATTCCCGTGCAGCAGCGGAGCCCACCTTGGTCAGTGCTGCCATTGTTTCTACGTCAGGCTGCCGGGTAGGCACGGGTCTGGGGTGCTGTTATGCTTGGGTATGGGCTGTAATCTCCCCGTGGCATCTCCCTGACAGGCATGCCAAGCCTGACTGTGCTGTGGCAGAGACCTGACAAGCTGCCATGCAGCATGTAGCTGCCAGACAGGAAATTCAGGAACATTACTGTATTTGTATCTTTTAAGCAGGGATATCTGAAGTTATATCAGAGATCTGAGGATACTGATAAAGAATAACGTATGTTAATAGGACTTCAGCAGCTGTAATGCAGTACACTGCTGTCAGAATTGTAGTAGTTAAGCTTCCCTTCAAAGTTAATAAGAATTTCACATCGTCTTCTCACCAGCAGTCATAGGAAGCTGAGGTCAATACTAAATATGCTTCATACTTCTATGCTGTTATTTCTTTGAGCTACTCCTTACATCAGGATGAGGCTCACAGAAACTTGCTCCCTTCCTTCCCGACATAGTGTGCACTGAGATAATCTGCGAAATGGCTGTGAATAGCAAATAAATAAAGTGGCTATCTAGAAAACAGTCAGCGGTTGATTATCGTTGTATCTTCCTTGATTTAAGGAAGCAGCTTTCTTACTACATTTCATTTGTTCATCGCAAACCTTTACTGAAATTCGGGGTAAGAACTTGCTACTCAGAAATGTATAGGGGAAAGAGTTAACTCCTTAGCCATTTTCTCGGCAGTTAACTGTTTTCAAATAAGGATCTATACAGCACAGTTTTCCTATTTTTAGACAGATCTGCTCTTGTAACTGTAGCAGCATGAACTCTGTTTTAAGTTTCCCACTTGAACTTTCTGAGCCTGGTGTGATTGTTAGGAAATTGTGTGAATTAGTGCTTCAGCCTCTTGGGAAAGTTCAAAATGGAAATTGTGGGAAAAACCTTCTGTTATTGCTATGTGTGCTCACTGTGGCTACATGTGGCCGCTGGAACTTGTTTAGAAGAGCTGCTTCGGAAAAAGGGATGAAACCATTGTATACTTGGAGCTGTTTGATACATGAGCACTGCTTTAAAAAAATAGAAAATAAATAAAAATTCGACTAAGGTAAGTTTCTTGCAACTGCATCAAAGCATGTTTTACACTTCTTTTAAAGAATAGAAGGATCTAGTACAAAATAGGTAGTAACTCAGGAGTTTCTGTACTGCTGTTAAGTTTGCTTTCCAAAGCCTTACCGTGTTCCATGGGATTGTGAAATCCATGCAGATGGTTCTGCAAGGTTTGCTACAAATGCTCCTCTTTGGGCTATATTTCAGCAATTATTTGTTTTAAATAGCTGATGCATTGTATTTTGGTAGAAAAGATTTTTTAATACCCACAATTTTAAAGTATTTTTCCACACATAAAATGCTGTATAGGTGTGGGTAAGGTGTTAAGCTATTAAGGAACATATGCAATATATGGCATACTGAGAAATAGTGAAAACTGAAATGACGTATTAGTCTGAAATGTTTTTATGCAATTAGACTGGTAAACTCACATGGTAGAATATAGTTCGCTTAGCTTCCTTTGAAGAATTAAATTGCATTGCCCCCCCCCCCCCCCCCCAAATGAAGGAAAATGTGTTCTGATGCATCTTTGATTTGCCTTTGCACATCTCTGGGCAGGAAAAATAAGCTTAATTTATTAATGTGGACTAAGACATTTCATTGCAGTATTTTCTATTTCTCTAAACATCAGAATCTGTATCAATTTCATATTTTGATTCCAAACTGTTCATATTTTCTACTGTCGTGGTATTGGCTAACAGCTTTTTTGCCCGTGGCTATGTTTTTCTCTATAGGAATGTTGCAGATCTTTTGTGTCCTAATAAATCTTAAAAGGATGGATTAAAAAAAAAAAAAAAAGAAAAAGGAAAAATTCTTGATATACATGGACTTTGTTTCTTTTGCCATTTATATGGGTCCATATATCTTTAGACCCATAAGATACTCCAAAGTCTTTGAGGTTTTCTGATATGTACAATATAGAGAATTTAAATGAAAACTTTTGCTGCTGGGAAGTCAGAAGGGAAAGAGTGAAGCTCATTTTACTTCCTGCTTTGTTGGCTCTTTTCTTGGTACAGCCATTTTTGAAATATAAAGTAACTGTTGGTAAATTTGCATTTTAAAAAGAAACAAAACCCAACAACTTGATTTTTACCTTGTAGTCTCCCACAAAAGCTGTATATAATGCTAGACACTGGAACCAGCCGGAATCAGAGGTTCTGCCAGCACCACCGGTTTTGAAAACTCCCAGTGTCCCAGTAAGTAGATTGTTATTAGTATATCTTCTAAGTTTCAGTGGTATATTTTGAAACCAACAAAAGTTATTGATATTTGGTTATGTCACAGTCATTCAGAATGAAGTCTGTTTTGTGATGTCAGCCACTGGGTATTTGGCCAGAAAGAGGTTGTCAGTGGAAATAATCTAGAATGAAATCTTCTATATCATTTCAGTTTGTGGATACTTAAAAATACTCTGAGTTGTGTTCCCTGGTGTGCAGAGGTTAAGCTTTCTAATAGTGGACTCCATTTTTATCTTCTTTGAGAACCTTGAGAATTAAGCTGCTTATACCCATAAAAATCAGCAATTTGTAGGTCAAAAAGGAAAACTGTGTAGAGAGATTTCCATTGCTTTTCCTTTTGTAAGAACAAAGTATTGTAAATTGGTGACTGGAGTCTGCAGGCAAGGTGAAAGAAACAATTTTCTTTGTGTGCCTAGAAGGACCAGTATTATAGAAGGATGTATGCAAGAAGTTAACAAGAGGTGAAAACAATTCTTAAACAGATTTGTTCAAAAACTAGTATTTGATCAGAACTTTAAGGTAATTATTTTTGAATGTATTTAGACTCTGAGAATCCAGGGTCTTGTGCTTATATGTGTGTAAAAGCAATTATGGATTATGCCGGGATGGCATTGTACATTGTCAATAAACTTTATTTCATTTAGTCTATAACTTATTTCATACCTGAGAACAGAAAATCAAGGTGAGGTTATTCTAGCACTGATATGTCTTCAGTTCTTGTGGTTTTTTTTTAATTCCACCCGTGTGTGTGTTCTGTTCTGATGATAGATCTTTGATTTACACTTTTTTTGTTTGTCCTCACCTTATTTAAAATGCCCTTCCTTCACTGTTAACCATGCTGCCTGGAAAACACAGATGACTTGGATTGAAGTAACTATTCGCATTAGCTTTGAGGAGAGCAGATTTTTCACCCTGAGTTTTTTCTTTAAAAAAGGTGATTAGAAGTTCTTAGTCCCTCTTCTCGATTTCAAGTGTGTAGGTTTGAACTGAAGCTTTTATTGCTTGCTTAATCTTTGTATCAATACTGTTTTGCATGAAAGACTCTGATTGCCAGCTGCAAGACAGATTTTCTGAGTCTTCTCAGGTAATCTCGAAATATAGCCTCTTCAGGATAGGAGAATGTTGGGATCATCCATATTCAAACAGGCCATTTTGTCTTGTGTCAGGGTTCCACTTTGGAACCATCAGTGTATTAATTCAGTAACATGGCAGAGATTTGGCTGAAGCAACTTGCTAGCAGAAGCTGTAGGTGCTTCTGGTGTTCTGAAGTATATCTGAAGTTACTTCAGTCATGTTTTTAACCTTGATTTGTGTGTATGATCAAGATATAAGAGTAGTAAGAAATAAGCCTTATTCCAAGTGTTCAGCGGTAATCCCTGAACAGATGATCCTGCAGATACAGATGAATTTGTTTTAAATTTACAATAGGAAAGCATGCAAGCTGCTTATGTCAAGTACTCTTTCTTATGGCTTCTTTAACTCCCTTGGGATCCCTTTTGAAGGCGAAGCCATTAACCAAGACTTGGATGAGACTGTTCTGCTTCAGCGGGTCTCCTGCTTTGAAAAGCCTATTAAGATCACAGTCCTCAAATAAATGCTTTCCAGGGTGGCTTATTATTCTTTTGCCACTGGAGCCTAAGTGAGCAAACGCTGAAGTGCCATGCACTGGTAGAAGCAGTGTGTAAGGAATACTGTGTTTTGGCTTGTATTTTAGTTTTGGCTGTTGACTTACAAGAAGAAAGCTTTCCTCTCTAATATCCCCTGCAGTGTGTAACAGCTAATGCCTATCCTCTGTCTGCATCAAGTCCTTTACTAACTGTTGTATATTCCAATTAGGTTTTGCTGTAGTTCATGCTGTAATATGTTTTTCCTAGAAAGTATTAGTAACACAATTATGCATATGGCCAGTGTGTGGAGAATACCTTATTAGAACATACCCTATCTGTCTGAGGCTTTCATGCTTCTTTTACTTTAGCAGCAAGTTTTTATGGTACTACAAAAATTACATAGGTAGTCTCCTACCTGGAGACATTCTGCAGTGTTAGGTTGGTGAGGTCAGTTTCTGGTAGTATACCCTGAGCACAGCAATGTGGTAGCCTCCAGTAGATAGGAGTGAGAGCAGTAGACCCAGTAATTTTTCAGTTCCAGCTGTGCTGAAGCAGTGATTGCTTGGTGCTGTGATCATATCCAGACCAGTGTGCTAATGATGGTTCGGTATAGCTACCAGCTATACTCTCTGTTCTGGAAGCTCCAGTGAAAGGGGGGTAAAATACCTGTAAGTATCAACAAATACTTTTTTTTTTTAAACCCTTAACTTGATTCTTCTACTTACCCTAAAGCTTAAAGAACATTGGTAAGGGACTTTTTTTTCAGTTTCAGAATTCACTGGAGTGTTCTTGACTACTTAGAACTGTTTTTAATACTTAAAAATGCATGTAATTTCTGTTTTTATTGATTTTTTTCTTTAAGAGTAGGTAGGTACATTATCACACAATTTAGGTACATCTTGGTAGCGTAAGGGAAGGACTAAATTATCCCAAAATGTGAATTTGACAATTGCACACCTGTACTGTTTCCTGATGTATTCAGTGTATGTTTACATGCTCAAAACATCTGCCCATTTTAGCACTTTCTTATTAATAGGTAAGGCTATCTTCAAAGGAGGCAATTCATAAAGATGATGGAGTTTTTAAGGCTCCTGCACCACCTCCCAAAGTGATTAAAACTGTGACAATACCTACTCAGCCCTATCAAGAGATAGTAACTGCATTGAAATGTAGGAAAGAAGACAAAGAAGTAAGTATTCTTGACAAATTTTTAAAATAAAGAATTATTGATAATTCTAAGAACTGAAGGAACAGTGTCAAAATGAAATTTGGCTTACCTTGTAAAGATAAGATTTTTTATTTATATAGTTGAATGGCCTTTTTTGACTACTTAATGTTTTCTTGCACTCAAAACTGAATGGATTTAAAACTGTACTTGCTAAGGTTATCATAAATCCCAAGAGCAACTTACCTAGGTAAAAATATTTGTCTCTTCCAGTTATACACTGTTGTTCAACATGTAAAGCACTTCAATGATGTAGTGGAATTTGGTGAAAATCAAGAGTTCACAGATGATATTGAGTACTTGCTAAGTGGATTGAAGAGCAATCAGCCCCTAAACACACGTTGCCTTAGGTAAGATACTTTAATATAAAACATCAAGCTGGTATTTAAAAGAGCAATTGAATTAAATAAATAGCCATTGAAGAAGTAGCCAAACTTTAAAATGTTATTTGCGGGTTACCCAGCACTTCTTTTGTAAAGAATAACATTTGAAAATAGTCTTGAAGATGGTATGTTGTGAGTAATCAGCAGCAGTACAAAGGAGAGAAGATGGAGTAAGAAATTGCACAGTAAGGTACATCTTCAAAACTTGTTTGCCTTACTGTAAATTAAAGAAATCTGATAACTTAGTTCAGTGTGATTTTAAATGAGAGATGTCTATTGTTGTTTTTCTTATTTTTAAAGCAAAATTCTGCAATAAAATCTGTAAGACAGTTAAGTTGTTCTGGCTACAATGTAAAGCTAATGTAATGTGGTGATACCACTAAACTTCCACTGGAAGTGTTGTGGCTGCAGTACTTGTTGGGAGCTTTCCTAAGTTGTCTTTGAGTACTTATGGCACTTTTAACGTTCAATTTACACGTTATCGCTACGGTAGTATCAAAAAAGTTACAGTCATGCTTTGATAAAGTTTACTCACAGCAATAGTACTGATTTCTATTGTCTGAACATAAAATTAGTTAGAATGATGTTCTGTAACCACATAATAGTTTATCTCTTTTTGATACTTCTAAAATTTCCTGTTTACCGCAACTGAAATGCTAGAGAAAGGAACAGCATGATCCACAGACACAAGTGATAAGGATGCTCAGAGACTTGTCTGCGCTTGAGAAAAAGCTTTACACTTGCAGGAGTGCTATTACAAAAATAATTTATTCTTCATGTTCCCTGAAAAACAGTAATGAATATTGTTGATTTAGCATAAACTGGAGTAATCTGCTTTCCTGTTTCTGTGTACATTGTTATGAAAATAGATTAGTACCACAGCAATAGTTCAGGACTGTCTTTCACATCAAGTGCACCTGCTTGGATTTCAAGCAGTTTAAAGCCTTAGGATGACTTCTTACTTCCCACATTTTTATCAAGGAGTACAACTTATAGGAACACCATAGATGTTTTTCTTTCAGTTAACAAATGAGAAGAAAATTGTTTCTCCGAAGGAAATCGATGTGTAAGGATACTGAACAACGTAAAAGCTCTAATTGGTGCTGTTGTAATGGGAGAAAGGCTACTGGTTCTTAAAGCACCTTACCATATGAATCTTACATTGTTTCCTTACTAGTCATAGAAAAATTGATTGCAGTGTTGCTCTCACATTACTCCACACTGAAAAGCAGTGTATTTTTAAATAGTCCATGTGTTGGGCTGTGCTGGGAATGACAAAGCAACTTCCTAACAAAAATAAGGGAGAAACTTCCATCTTGTACAACAGAACTTTTTGATTAGACTAATATATTAACTCTATAGTGTTTCCATCAACTCTAAATGTAGCAATAAATATTAAAAGATTTTTTTAAAACTTTTGTAGAAGTAGTGTAGGTCATGAGCAGGACTAATCAGTCAATTAAATAGATAGTGATGGAAGCTCACATTTAGAATTCTGGCTTATTCCTTGATCCACAGTGAGCTTTCCTGTACCTGTACCTCAGTTTCATGCTTAATCTATGAACACTTTATTTTCAATTCAGTTATTTCGAATTTTGTTTGAACGAAGCAAGTTCAGGGTATGCTTTCAAATTGGTTTTTAGCTGACCTTAAAATAAGTAAACAGACACGGTTTGGTGGTAAACAACTGTTGAATAAATGCTGCTCTGCTTGCCAGTTATGAAGTTGGCTTAAACAAATTTTAGAATTTAGAACATAGCTTCTCAAGATCTGAAGTTCAGTGGTGTTTCTTAGACTTGTTTCACTACAGTTCTTGTAAATGTGATTTTCGTTCTAATCCAGAATTAATTTCCTCTAGTGTAATCAGCTTGGCGACCAAGTGCGCCATGCCCAGCTTCCGAATGCATCTGAGAGCACATGGGATGGTAGCCATGGTTTTCAAAACACTGGATGATTCCCAGCACCATCAGGTATGTATCCATTGTCTATTTTATTACAGTTTGGTTATAGCTGTGTAGTTATTATAAATTCTGTGTACACATAATTCACAGTGAAGCATCATGTCTAGAGAGTATCCCAAAACAAACAAACAAAAAAAACCACCTTTTAAAAATTTATCATAGTATTTTTTCTTCAAAACAGATCTGAAGGAAAACTATGTATTTCATTCAAATAAAAGACTTAAAAGTTTAAAATAATATTTTATTTTTATTTAAAGATGTCTCTAAATGCTAGATCTGTAGCTTGTATGAATCGCTTCCTTTGCTGCGGCTGTGGTGGGGAATTTGGCACGTCTAGGGCTCGTCTCCTTGAGCAGTGCTGTAGTTGCATTTGTGGGATGTCATGAGTACGTGCAGTGTTCTATGATAAAACAGGGAAAGTGACCTGAGAGTTGAGAACTGAAGCAGTTTGGCTTTTCCTTACCAGTTTTGTAAGCTCAATTCAGCTGTAACTTGTGGATAGCTGTACTATTTTGCCAGTGATTGAAAACTGTGGAGTTTCCCTTCAAGTATTGGTATGGAAGCTGAATGTGGGAAATGTTACTAGAAGCAGGTAGTAGATATATGTATACCCAGTTCACCTTACTGGTTTTCTAATAGCTATTGCAGAATGACATGTTGCAGTAGAAAACTTTGTAGGAATAAGCAGTTAAGAGATTGTATTTGACATCTTACAGTGGGGGCTGGGGGTGTGAGGTAAGGAGAGGAGCTATAGAGTTCTAAGGAGCTAATTTTAAAATAATAGTTAATTTTCTTTCTTCCTGGCAAGTTAGCAATGGCTAACTGTAAGACGTATGAACCAGATTCAACTTACTCATTTTTCTGTGAGTTGTTGAAATAGTGCTGATACTAGCAATAAATATAGTCACACTATTTAAGATAGATACCACCACTGAGTTGCAGGAGATCTGCAGAGGACAGCTACAGTTACTTGGAAAATGTACAAGCTTGCTCAGTGTATTTTAGGCTGTCACTTAACAGTTCCCATTATTTCTTCATTTTCAAAAGAACTAGCACACACAGTTCAAAAGGAAATTGCATGCTATTATTAGTCTGCAGTAGCAAAAAGCATTGATTCTATTCACCCTTTTCAGTGTATCTGAAATGCTCCCTTCTGTCTGGAGGGAAAAAGATGGAAGTTAACGTTACAATGTATTTAACATTTCAATATATATTTCTTGGTATATATTATACACTATTATAAGATCACTGATTTATCAAACTACTAATAAATTTTAAAATATATGCTCTAAGTACTGTCAGTGTATGTTCCAACAATGGCTTTTTTTGTATAACCTTGCTGTCTTTATAACCTACCTGTTCGTTCACTAATCGTTTCACTAAAATTGTAACTTGTTTAAAATCAAAAGAAATTTCTCAGTAAATCAGTGCGAGGTAACTCAAGAATAACAAATCACATTACGCTACACTTACATGGCTCTCATTGATTTAAGATGAATAGGGACTGTGGGGAAAATAGTACAATTAAGTTGTTGATACTTTGGTATAGTATTTTGGATGTGGGAGAGTACTGTCATAATGGTAGTGCTCATGGCAACAATATGGCAGTATCTTGCATTCGGTTGTACTGTACTGTGGAGTAGACTGAGAAAGCAGATGACTTGCTGACTTCCATAAGAATATAAAATAGTAGATGCAGAGCAATTTTTCAATCAGTAAAGAAAGCAACATTGCTTGTTATCATCTTGAGCTGTGCCTCCAGAATATTTATATGATAAGTACTTGTTGGATGTAATTTGCTTATAGATTCTTTTTGTAAGCTGCAATTTGATACTTTTTTTTAAGGTTGACTTTGTCTCTAGCTATGTTTTAAAGACTATGGAATATTGTTCATTTTTCAAGTAAAATCTATATTTTGATTATAGCTGTCAGTAGTTAAGCACAGAAATGTGATTTTGCAATGTCTTGAGCATGTGAATAAAACATAAAAAGAAAGACTGCATTGAATGTAGCACTGAACCCCAGAAAATAACCATCTGTTGCTGTAAGTTGGGTTATAAATAGAATGAGCAAGGGAAGACAAGGATGAGAGTGGGCGTAGTTGGCCTGCAGTTTCTAGTGTAAATGTTCAACTAGGTTGTTTTCCTGAGTACTGTAGAAGAATGGGTAGAAATAGTAAGTATGCCTTCAGTTCTGTTTAGACCAAATGTTTGTTTTACTCTTTTCTCCCTTCCACGGCCTTTGTTTGGAAGCAGGATGTGTTATAAGTGTTGTCAGGAATAAAACAGGAAAAAAACAAAAACAAATGAAACAGGACACAGGTTTATTACACCAATCCATAAGATTTTTTGTTTGGTTGGTTGGTTTTGATTATTTATTTTTTAGGATCAAAAATGACTTGTACAGATGATTTTCCTCCTCCTTTTTCAAGTTAGAATTCTCTGTATGGTAGTGCATGAGGTTGGCGGAAACCTATGTAATTAACTGTCTTGAACACTTACTCATCAGAGCAGTATTTTGTATTCAGGAGTTATTGTTACTTAAGATTAAACCAACCTGTCTGTAATAAGTAAGAAAAATGACTTTTAGTAAACCGTATCAATGACATGTAGCTGAAGCAGATTTGTTCTGCAGTATAAGTACCATGACTATCTGAAGTCCTTACTTATTTTGCAACATCATTATTTTCCTCTTGTAGTTGAACATTTGGGAGCTTGTTGGCCTGGCTGTCTTAAGGTTTTCTTTGTTGCAGGAATCTAGTTCTTGTTACCCATACCTACTCCACTCGTTTTTGCAGTCCAGCAGTCCTCCTGTAGCCTGAAACCTTCTGTATAATGTCCTCGCCCCCACCTTGGTTCCTCTTTAATCTAAGCATGTTAAAACCTGGGTTGGAAAGTCTGAAGGGAAGTGATGACAGGTGCTTACATGGAGGAAAAGCCATTACTCGCTGTGTAATAGAAAGTCAGCTGGATTGCGAAGAAGGAAGCCTGAGAGAAGCAGGAATTCGGTACAGTCTTACAGAATTAGTCTGATTGCCCTTATCAGGCTTGTGAGTATCTGTAAATCAGGGTATTCTAAGTAGTGATCCGAGAGCAATCTCTGGCTTTCTGAAATGCCTAAATGTTAGTAGTCCATATCCTAAATTCTGCAGTTTCTCTCTACTACTGCATGGTTTTCAGTTGTCAGAAACTAAATGTCCTGTGGGGGGTTTGAGCGGCCAGGTAGTGCTGTTCACTATAAGATGGTTCTTCCTGTTCTAAGAACTGCCATTCTGAAGGAACAAAAAGTGTAGTCATCTTCCAGTAACCTGAAATTTCTTACAGTTTAAACCAAATACAATTTCTATGATTTAAATTATAAAATTACAAGGTTTATTGGAGAAAATAAATGGAAGTTAATGTCTATCAAGGCAAGCTGCGTAGTCTGCTTCCTGCCTTACATGGTCCAGCTGACAAAGCTGGAATAGTGATATTTGCAGCTAAGCTTCATTTCTTAAAAACAACCTTGTGCCTTCAGGTTGTACTGTGAAAGAAGATGTAGATTTAAAAACCCTTGCTTCCTTCATTATTCCGAATGCATTTTATTCACCTCTGCCCTCAAGGGTTTCCCTGTCTCAGCCAAGAAGGCATTTTAACATACTTTTTGATAGACTGTCAGCTGCCTAATCCTGCTTTGGAAATGCTGATACTACCTGGTATGACCAGGTATGATTATTGCTTGCTTCTAAAATAGAGGCAGCTAATGATTGCTTTGATGGTTGGCTGAACTGTTAACGAAATGTTAATCTGTTATGATTGAGAAATTTGGCTCTTTCCTGTTGAGCTGTACAACATGTACTTCCCAGACTTTAGTTCTGTGATGTGAATTTAACTTTTCTGCATTTTAAATTTACCATTCACGCAAAAAAAAAAAAGAAATACATACTATGCAGCATGTTGACTCTTCTTTCAGAACTGAATTCAGTCAGTTACTCCACAGAAAACAGATAGACCCCCTCAGATGTCTAAAAAGGTTTATGGAAGTACTGTGCTCAGCACACCTTAATTCTTCGTGTACATTTTTACTCCTTATTGTTGCTTGGAGCTCATTGGATAGATGGGTCTCTTGGCACCAGTACTGTACTTGCCAGCCCTGGAGACAGATACCTTTGGTATCATCTCTTGCTCTTGCTGACATTTGTCTCTTCCTAACAGCCCCCTTCTGCCTTTGCTTTTCTGGATCCTCATGAGGATGAATTACAACTCCTTGAAGAAAGTTTAGATATTCTTTAGCCAGTAAGAGGTCTTTATAGAACATTTCTGTTAATTCTTCGTACGATAGGAATGGTTGAGCTAATAGTGTTTTCTAGTTGAAAAACTGATGTGGGAGGAAGGGCTGGTTTTGTTTACACTCTATCTGCTTCCAAAGAGCAGAATTCCGATGGAAATGAAATGTGTTTGTGCAGGAAAGGTTTGGGTAAGCTATTGACTGATGGACCTGCTTGGCAGAACTGGAATGTATGTCAACAGGTGCTTTTTTTTGTCTTCCATTCCCATCCTTACAATCTTTCTGATGCCTTCTGTCACTAGCTTAACCCACCTAACTTGAACTTTCACCAACATTGGCACGTACCACAGACTTTTTACTTTCTTCCTCTGCCATCTGTTTCTTCCGTAATTCTGTGTTACTGGAGTTATCATTTTATTCAGTTGCAGCATTGAATCTCTCAAAAGCAGAAAAACCTGCTTCTCTACCAGAGCTTTATGAATATATTTAATTATTTGTCTCATTTCTGTGGGTTAAAAGAATGTGTTAGTAACTAGCTACAATGAATCAATTTATGGACCAGAGGAAATACTCATGCAAGTGCTAGTGGGGGTGGGGACTTATCAGGTGTTTTCTGATGTATGGGTGGATGTTGGTGGTATGGCAGTAGAGGTGGAACCTTTCCACCAGCGTTCCATTGCATGTTGTTGCCTTCTGACAGATGGCAGTGGAGGGGCAGTCTAACACAATGACGTCTGACATGGAAGTGTGTATGAAGCAAAGTGTGTCACTGAATTCCTCCATGCGGAAAAAAAAAAGGCAGCCATTGACATTCATTGACACTTCCTGAATGTTTATAGAGACCAGTAAGTCTCTGTAAGTGAGGCTGTGGGTGCTGCGTTTCAGCAGTAGCGACAGTAGGTCATCTCCAGTGATGCGGATTTTGGGGAGCACAGTGTGTAGGCTCTTGTTCATTGCTGGAGAAAATGTGTAGCTACTTGTGTTGACTATGTTGAAAAATAGTGTCTTGTAGATGAGAATTACCTCTCTCAAATAGTGTTCTTTGAATCTGTTGTAGTTTCTATGGAAATAAATAGGTCAGAGTGACATATGTAAGTTTTAATCTCATTAAAAATTGTAAAACTTGTTTAATATGATTATTAAAAATCACTTTCTTTTTTTTCTTTCCTTTCCCAACCGAAGAATTTGTCCCTTTGTACAGCAGCTCTAATGTACATCTTGAGTAGGGATCGTCTGAACATGGATTTAGACAGAGCTAGTTTAGATCTGATGATACGGCTGTTGGAATTGGAACAAGATGCTTCTTCTGCCAAGCTGCTGAATGAGAAAGACATGAATAAAATTAAGGAAAAAATTCGGAGACTGTGTGAAACTGTTCACAATAAACATCTTGATCTCGAAAACATCACGGTGGGTATCATGCTTTTGTTTGGAAACCTTGACGATAGTGAAATGCTTAATAAAATGGAATTGATAAGCAGCAACCTTCATTTCCTATCTCATAACTAACAAGTCATGACGCTATTGACTTTCTCTTCATATGATTGCACTGCAAGTATCTTCTTTTTTAGGTTTAAAATTTCCTTTATAAAAGCTTTTTAGGAGGATAAAGTTATGTTCTTCAGCTGTCTGATTCACCATTGGCTATTGGTAAGGGTGTAGTTCATTACAGGTAGCAAAACCCAATAAGATTTGAAATAATTATGTTTCAGGATTACATTTAGTTTATTTGAATTTCTTTGCTTAAATTTTCATCTGTATACATCTACAAGCAGTAGGGTTGTTATGTGAGAGTAAGAGTGTTGTGTGCTAAACTGAAAATGTGGTGCAAGTACCTGCATTTAAAAGTAAATAAACAAATCTGTCTTTCAGAAAGTAGTTTCTCTCTGCTGGAAGTGCAGTGGCAGATGTATCGATAACCTTAAGTTTGGATGAGGGCTGTTTATTTTATGCTTCCTTTCTCAAGCCTACTAGTGCTTATTGAATGTATCTTTGGCTGCTGCAGAGTGAGCACATTTTTGTTTAAAAAAATAAATTTGACCATGGTTTGATGCTAGTGTTGAGCTAGTTTGAAAAACAAAATGTAAGTTGCAAGTCTTTTTGAAAGAGCATCTTTGAAGAATGGGTAACAAATTGACTAGATGTGTGGTCAAAGATGGCACAAATTAGTAATGTTTTATTGCTTTCACCCTATTTCAGTGTAACAGATATTTGTATGATCTTAATTTTAGTATCTTCTGATAAGTTCTTTAACATTTCAGATGTTCTTAATGGGTTTTTGTTATTTTTAATCTAACATGTACATTGACGAGAAGTTTCTAATCTATTGATTATGAAGTGAGCTTTTCAGAGTTTCATCTGCAACAAACATTTCAACTCTTGTTGGTAATCTGAAGATAAGATTGTATTCTATTTTATGTTAGTTTAAAAGATACTCTGCATTGATGAACTGGCATTTTCTTTCGTAGTTCTAGTGACCTACTTTTGTCCTTTAAGTTCTAGGAATTTCTTTGTCCTTTTGGCACCCCATCTCCCACTCCACATTCTAGCTGTGGAACAGATAGCTGAATTGATATCAGAAGTTAGTATTATGTAGCATTAGGAGGAGTTGAGTTTTAAGAAAGGGTAATCTTGATGTCATTCTTAACGTCGGTAAGTGATTTATGTTGACAGATGGTAATTGTTCCAGTGTTTAATTTTTAGACTTATTTCCTACAAACTCACAAAATGTATAGGTAAGGAACTCAGTGGTTTTTCTGGCCTTTGAAATTGGCAGAGGCAGAATAAGATTGAGCTGATTTTTTTTCTGCTTTCAGCTTACTCTAGTAATTCATATGATACAATCTTAAGATATCAGCACAGAACAGACTGTGCTTTCTAGGTAATGATTAGCAAGGAATTGGTATAATCAATGTCTTACCCTGGAGAAGACTCACATAGTTCATGATCTGCTAGATCTTTTGCATTATTAAATGTAAGACAGCTCCATTTATCAAGCATGGAACAGCTGCTTACAGGTTCTTGATTGCTAAAGCATGCAGCTACACAGGACACTGTCTTCTGCTAAACTTTTCTAATATTCATAATCTGAGCTGGCCTGAGTTTTAAAAGGGAGAGGATGTATTAAGAGGGACTCTGTCCTGCAAAAAAATTATCCATGAATAAAGAAAAATATAACTAAAAATTTCAGGTTTTTTTTCCAGAGCCATCTTTTTTTTTTTTTTAAATCATATTGAGCTGTTGTTGTAAATGTGTTAAATACTGTAGTACCTCACAGATGGAAACTGGTTCCCTCCCAGCTGCACCATCTAGAAGTAGACTATACAGTGTTTAGAGAATATTTGCAAGCCAAATGATGTGAACAGATTCTCTGCCAATTTATGATGGTAGCAGTGGTAACTTGAGACAGTAGTGAATTTCATGTGTGGAGGGTAAGTTACTTTCAAATGAATCTCTGTAATGAGATATAATAAGTAATCTCCATTTTTACCAGATGACAGACAGGCAGAAAATGCTAACAAAAAATGCAGATCTTCTTGAGTTACAGAAAAGATCTGTGTTTTTTTCTAACTTGGACATAACCACTGAAAAACAGAAGGATTGCAACAGATGTTTTGATAGCTCCAGTTTGTGCTTTACCAACTACACGTGACCAGTACCGCCCATATCTTCATGCAGACTCCAACTGGAAATGAGGTTGGACTAATTATTGAGTACTCGTAAATATATGCAGAGGATTCAGCTTTCTAGACTGCTCTCAACATTGAAAAATCTAAAGCCAGAAACTGAAAAGGAATTCTCTGTGCATTGAATTTATTCCAGGATTTTTCTTGAGGTTTGATCTTCTCCAAAACCAGAACTTAACCTTCCTGTTAGAGAAGTGCAATTTGCTTTTAGTCAGTGTAGCCCAGTGTATCTGATGCTTGCAGGTAGATCTTATCTGTAATTAAGTCATCCAGAGTGAATTCTCTTTTCAGCTGGTGACACGTAACTTTTTCAGTCTCTGAATAAGAAAATGTAAGGGAACATACATAAAAATGAACAGAATATATGACTGTTCAAAAGCAAGAGTTAAGATTTGAATCATTAAAGCATACATGAAAATCATTTTTGTCCTTATGGCTGTTGGCAGTTAAAGGCAGTTCACTGATGCCTGAGTGATGAAACAGCTGCAGGAGTAACTGCGGCTATAGTTGTTGTTTCCTCTGTGATGGAGAATTAAGAAGCTGCTGACTCGGTGAGAAATGGCCTATTGTGGATTTGCTGCTGCCTGTGCTCTCCCCCCACAACACCTTCATGGCCGAAGGATGCTTCCATTTACATTGCTGAAATGCAGTTACTAACTGTACAGTCATCAGTGACCAGGTGCTGCAGAAGTTGCTTCTGAAAAAAAAAAAAAATAATGAGATAGCTGAGAACTCCTGAGTGGGTAACTCTTCTTTATCAGCATTGATCTTCAACTTTCTTCTCCTCGGAAATCAGTATTCTGAAAGCAAGGGAAGCAGCTGAAGCTATCCGGGTTGTTGAGGAGGAATCATGCAAATAATAACTTGGCTTTCAAAGATAGCGAGGTTTATTCAAGCCCGGTGAGTACTGTCATTCCCAGGAAGTGCTGAGGTCTGCACTAGTGTCCTCCTGGAACATGCTTCACAGCTCAGAATGAGCACAGCCCGCCTTAGAAGCATTACAAATCAAACATGTCAGGGAAGGAAGATAACTTGAAAGTGGTTAAATTCAGTTCACTTTAAGGAAGCCTCACAGCTTTTTCTCTAGCTGTTCATTGTAGACTTTGTGGCACATGAAATTATTAGATATATAGTAGCCCAGATTTACGTGTATGTTTTTGGAGATTACGGAAGTTGATATAGTTCTGTGTAGGTGTAAATCTTATACATACATATGTATATGTCTAATATGTGTATAATATCTTTTATTGTTATCTTTGCCTTTTATAGAGGCCTTTAGAAAAATCAACATAAATAGTAATGTCTTTATAAATGGGGGGAGCTTCATTAAAAACATCGCAGGGGATTAACTAAGGTAATAACCTAAAATCTGTTCAACTGCAGTATGCAGGAAATAGAGTTGTCTTCAGTGTTGCTGAATTTAGATATATGTTCCTCCTAGAAAAAAAGAATTCAGTAAATAAGGGAAGGTACTTTTATCAGTATTTTAGTTTAATTGTTGTCATGAGTACATTTAAAATAAAACCACACATGCACAAAAAGCCTCCATTAGAAACAAAAGAATTCTACGAGCAGCAAAGGCATTGTATTTGGGAATAACAGAAGAAATAAGCAGGTTTTTTTCCTGTCTGGCTAGGAATGCAGACATCTTTTTTTTCATCAGACCAAGTCCTTATTTAAGAAAGGAAAAAGAAAGAGCACCCATTTCTATCTGTTCTTGCTCCCTCTGGTGGTTTTTCTGCTTAGAACCTCTAACTTCACTTTAATCACTTTTATATGAAGTGTATTTATATGATCTGATATGTTGGCTACAGCTGCATATGATGATTTCACTAATCCTGGTATCTGTCTCTTTCAGACGGGGCATTTGGCAATGGAGACATTATTGTCTCTCACCTCAAAACGAGCTGGGGACTGGTTTAAAGAAGAGCTACGACTTCTAGGTGGTCTTGATCATATTGTAGATAAAGGTATGCTGGAGATTCTGCTTTGGCGGTGTGTGAAAATTAGTAAATCAAAGATGTTTGCTTTTCTTAATATCCATTTTCTGTTGTTAAGAATTGAAAAAGGTCAGTTCTAAAAATACCCAATTCTGTGTCATGTTATTGGGAAACATTAATCTCTTCTATGTGGGATTGAAAGTAGCTTTAAGGTTAAACAGAATCTGGATAATGTTGTGTGTAGTGTAAGACTAAAAATGGATTAAGTTTAGAGTACAAATAACTGTGTTACATGCATCATCTGTGTGCACCGTATTTACTCCAGTGTAAGTGTTGTAATATCGGCTTTACAGTTATATAGAATTGTTTTCTATATGTAATAGGCCTGGTAACGTGTGGTTTTTTGATGTGGTTTTGTTTTGTTTTGAATTTTTGTTGTTTTTACTGAAGGATAGGAAAGTGGACTTTTATAAACGAATTCCTGAGCGTTTTGGTTTTAAGTAAGCAGAGAAGTGGACAAAGGAAGGATTGAAGAGATGAGTGTTCAGCTTGCACGTGGCTCCAGGCTGTGGGGAAGTGTGGGGAGAGTGTTCATGTTGTATTTTTTTTCCCCTCTTCTACGAAACAATGCATTTTTAAGAGGCGTGGACATATTTACAGTTAAGAAACATAATCCTGTGCTACTTTGTCAGTAGAAAATAAAATGTACCTGGAAATATAAAATTTTGAAATGCTAATAATGTCTTCAGGATTGTTTCCTCGTATTGCAGTTTTGTAAAGCGTAAAACAAGGTTGATAACAACTCCCTGAATAGTTAAGAAACCTTAATGATTAATAATATTTAGGTAATTTTTCTGCATGGCTTTTGAAGACCTCATATCAATAGTGGAAAATCTTGGTTTTTTTTCCTTAGTTAAAGAATGTGTGGATCACCTTAGCAGTGACGAAAATGAAGAGAAATTAGTTGCTTCGTTATGGGGTGCAGAAAGATGTTTACGGGTCTTAGAAAGTGTAAGTATGAGTAAATACGTTGCATTCCTGGAAAACGCTGGTTTTGATCAGGCCTTTTCAGTATTGTGTTCCTTGAATATATAGTAATATAAGTTACAATATAATGCTTTTCTGTTTCTTTTAATTAAAAAAAAAAGACTACTAACAGTAATGTTGGAATATTTATCAGCGTTCCTGGAATGCTTGTTGAAAATTTTATCATTCTGTATGAAAATACAATATTAGGTATTGCGAATGTGCTGTTATTAAGAGTAGCTGAATGTAATTGGACGCTTTTTTCTGAAGTTCCTTAAGAAATTAAAACTTGCTGTTTATGGTTATTGCTTTCTTGGCATAAGTTTGCATTTATAGAGTGTCTAGTAATACCACATCATAATTGTGTTAAAAGTAATAAATTGATGCATATTACAAGGATTACTGCATTCAGACATGAGCTAACTGCTTAGAAGATAACTAGTCCTGTAGTGAGTTGATCACGGATATTGACATAGTAAATGTTTTTCAGTGAGAACTTCGAACAGAATTAAAATAATTCTGTAGAGCTTAATTGACAAGAACTGTCAATTGTGATAATGTAAGCAAATGGAAAAAGTGTTGTGATGTTTTAGAATTACTACTTTGCACATCAGGAAGTGACATGCAGGTTCAAAGTACAGGTCAGTGACCTTAAACCTGAGGGCAAATAACTACTGTGGTGTTTTTTCTTCGCTAAAATAGCAACATAAACTCAAAGATACTGTAAAAGTAAACTAAAAACTGAGAAAGATGAACAAATATATGAGTTGATACTTAAAAGTTGTGTCACCCATCTCTTTACTTGAATCTTGAGAAATTTTCAGATCCAGTTTCTGATATTATATTCAATGGATGGAATTGCCAAGCACAGTAGAAGAGGCTTGCTTAGTGACAGAATATTCACATATGAATTTGAGGATGGCTTGTGTATAATAAGGTCTTTATGAATTTGGGAAAGAAGACAAAAATCAACATACCAGACAATGCAAGTTAGATAGAAGAACATCTACTGTTTCTGTAAATTGATTCTGTATTCCGGTCAGGAGAATCAAGGGAAAACTTGTAGATGCATAATAAGCTCTCAGAAAAGGAGTTGACATCAAGTTTTAAATAACAAAATATTTGTATGTATGCATGCCCATATGCATGCACTGGGACTACAGAGTCCCAGGATATGGAATCAGGGTTCTGCTGTGGCAGAGCATGTTGCCACAGAGTTTCTGTGTGCTGTGTATCTGGGAATATATTCGGTGTCACGGTCTTGTGGTATTAATTATTACCTGGAAACTCCAAGGAAATACTGGTACAATGTAGCAACGTATCGGTAAGTAGAAGTTTATGCTGGATAGTAACCATGAAACATGGGACTAAATAAACTGGGATAGTGAAGGAGGGGAGTACTACTTTCAAGGAAAAGAAGAATGCCATTTTTAATGTTATTTTATCCTATTTTTAGGTAACTGTGCATAATCCAGAAAATCAGAGCTACCTGATAGCATACAAAGACTCACAACTCATAGTCTCCTCAGCTAAGTAAGTTGTAAAACAAACAAACAAAAAACATTTTGTCACAGCTCTGAACATGATATGATTGAATGTTATATTAACAGAAAAATTCTAGGGGGAAAATATTTAACTTATATATTGCTTTTCATTAAGTAATGTTAAAATAAGTAATGTTAAAGTTATTTTAGATGAGGATATCACTAACTTCCTGAGTACTGACAGTAGGTAGTGCTCTTATTGTTGGTTCTATTAAAGTTGCAAACTGGATTAAGATCTTTCAGTGCCAGATAAGATGAACACAGAAGAGGGCAGTTGGAAAGCTCCTTTTATTTACAGTATTTTATTATGCTTAAGTGTTTACTGAAACAAAGCAGAGTAGGGAATTGACAGCCTAACTAAGGATAGGGGAATTCTGTGCTGAACTGTATTCCCTAAGCCACTTGTCAATTGGGATGAAGTCTCTGTTGACTGGCAGAGATTGCATCCCTCTTGCACTGCCTCGATGGTTCACGAGAATGCAAGTTAAGCTGAAAACTCTTTTCATTGGAAAAAGATTTCATGATTGTAGGCCAGATATTTTGACTAATATATGTTTTTGACATCTTAGTTGTGTTTCTAACTGATATTGGTGTTGCCACTTCAATGTCAAATGAATGTAATGCAGTAGACAAATAGAATGATTAAGGTTGGAAATCACCTTTAAGATCATCTAGTCCAACTGTCAGCCCATCACCAGCATACCCACTAAACCATGTCCCCCAAAGAACAAGCGTTAAAACTAAAGAAGTTTGAGTTTCTGACAACTGAAAACATTCACAGACATCTGAACGTTTGTCTCTAGAAGTGAATGCATCATAACACTAGATATTCCCCAGCTGAAAAACTGCTGGTTAGTTTTGCTTTTTTTAAAATCAACTGTTATAGTTTGTGAGTGGTCCAGTATTGTTACAAGATGAAGGTTTTTCCTACTGGAAAGTAACATAATTTATTTGTTTAATCATTTATTCATTATGGAATAGGGATAGCTCTCTGTGAGGATGGGACAAGAGAACAGTTAGACAGTTCTGTCAAAATGGTCATAGGATGTGAAAGGCTCTGTTTATAGGGAGAGGAGATGCCTCCTTTAAGACCGTGTGATGAAGCTGGAAAAAAAAAAAGTACTTCTGCTCTTGAAATCTCAAGCTGATGCTGCTTACATGTTTTTTATTTTCGCAGTTTCACTTGAGCTTATAAAGGATCTCATAGATGTGGAGTTAATCATTTCTCCCTACACACTTGAATCAGAAAAATTCTGCATCAGTTCTATATTTGTAGTTTTCCTGATGAAATAAGTATAAAGTGAAAAATCCTGTATGTTGTCCAGGTGATTTTGTTCTGTATCTTCTCTTTGCAGAGCACTGCAGCATTGTGAGGAGTTAATCCAGAGATATAATCGTGCTGAAGACAGTATCTGTTTACCAGACAATAAGCCTCTGCCTCACCAGAATGTAACTAACCATGTGGGTAAAGCAGTGGAAGACTGCATGAGGGCCATCATTGGTGTCTTGCTCAACCTAACAAATGATAATGGTAAAGCAAACAAATTCATGTTCTGTTACAGCATCAGATAATATATTAATGTAAGCCCTTTTCTTACATATGCACAGTAGGTGCTTGCTTTACAGTAATAAGTTACTTATCTTTGAGAATGGGATGAGTAATTGCAAGTATTAAGTGTTAACAAGATCTTGGCTTTGGCCGAGAGGGTACAGCTCATCTAGAGAGCCAAAAGGTTTTCTCTCTCTGCTTACAATAATGAAAATCAGTATTTTCAAAAATCGAGCCTTTAAACTCTTTGTGTTTACAGAATGGGGTAGTACAAAAACAGGTGAACAAGATGGTCTGATAGGCACGGCTATGAATTGTGTGCTTCATGTTCCGAAGTTCCTACCTCAAGAACAGAGATTCGATATTCGGGTGCTGGTAAGCTCTTGTATTAGTTATATAAACATAAGATGTTTTGCTGCTTGATTGTGCCTTTAACTGCTCCAGCTCCTAATTAAGGAGCTGTCTGTGCAGTCTTCATTGACTGTACACTTAGTGATGTTCTTAAAGAAGGTTTCTGTAAAGTCCAGGGAAAAGTTGCTGAAGGATTTGATGATTGAGCCATAACCATTTTCTCTGTGTTTTATGGGAAAAGTAGATAAATTGAGATATTTAGGTTAATAAGTCTGTGTATTATCTCATTTTCAGATGTCCTTTCAATTTTAGAAACACTATGCTTGTTATTTGTTTGGATATAAATTTGTCTGATTTGCCACAGTATGTATAAAATAGGTCCATGTGGCCTAAATAGTAACACTGAAACTGTGTATGTGAGGGATCTTTTAAGGATAGAAGCTGAAGGTTGGACTTCTGAATCCCTAATCAAGAAATACAATTTCACCTTTAAGAACATGTAGAATGATTTTGGTTCAGAAGTGGAAAATCTGGAACTCATATGCGGGATTCTCATTTTTTGCCTCATATTTCTCTAAATCCTGATCCCTTTGTTTATCAAACTGTTTTATAAAGGTGCGCTGGTAAGTTATGTATACTCAGAAAGATGAAGCCTAAAGAAGGCAGTTATCTGAACGGATATTTTGCTAGAATTTTTTTCATGTGACTGTACACTTCTTTCAGGGATTGGGTCTGTTGATCAATCTAGTAGAATATAGTGCTCGGAACAGGCACTGTCTCGTCAATATGGAAACATCGTGTTCTTTTGACTCATTCTGCACGGGAGAAGGAGACGATAGCCTAAAGATAACTGGACAGATTGATGCTGTTCAGGCTTTAGTGCAGGTAAGAAATGACCCAAAAATGTGTTTTTCCTGTAATCAGTACAGTTTTTCATTATCAGGCGTTCAAGGAAGAACCCAGCAGTGAAGACTTCTGTCTGAATTTTATTCTGTTATGCATTCTGAGAATGTAGTACAGCATAGGGGGGAAGAGGGGTGCTGCTCACAACTTGGATTTTTTAGTACTATCCTTTACAGAAGCAGCTTTCTTGGACATCAAAAACCTGCTCTCCTGCCCTGTTAAGCTTTCTTGCTCCTATAGGGTTTATTTCTTGTTGTGCTTTTAAACAGCTGTAAAAATCGTAAGTTACTTATGTTATCTGCTTTGCTACCATAGCACTTACAAAAATCTATCTTTGTGGAAGTTTCAGACTATTTTTAAAAATCATGCTGTATCAATTTTGTAATAAGAGCAATAAAAATGAATGTAACAAACATGGATGTGAAACAGCATTCTTAAATGTTGTATTGACTAACTTGTTAAAGTATAAATCAACCAGTGATTTTTGTAAGTTCCAATGTGCTAACTAAAATAAAAGGAAATAAGAATTTTGATTTACAACCTTTTTACTTAAATGGAGATAAGTTTATGGATGCTTTCAGCAGTTATTCCATTTAATTATGTGAAATAACTGCCCAGCAGCATACGAAAAAAAAATCAGCAATCAAGATATTAATATTAAATATCTTAATGTATACAGCACTGCAAAGTCATATTTAAAATTGATGGTTGTATGGTTTGGGAAGTAATTCACAAGATATAAGTGCAAAGCATGAGAAGGCACTGAGTTACATTCACCTTAAAATGGCTCAAGTCATTTTAATTTGCTTTAAAATTTTTGGTTTTTACATATCTGGCAATACTTAGTCTTCAAGCTGTGTCACAAAGAAAATGATTAAGCATTTATGACAGCCAAGAGAAGCCTGGCAATTGGTTCAACACTGGAGAGGGTGGGAAGGCTTTTCTGCAGAGCACAGCATTAGTGTGATAAATCAGATTATCCTGTGAAGAAGAAAAGGCTATTGCAAAGAATAGTATTGAAGGCTAACTGTATTAAAGGGTTGAATTGTGAAGGGGAAATAAACTTTCAAGTATTAATTCAGTGTGTTTAGGGTTTAATTTATAATAGGAATTCTTCTGAAATTTTCCCCATCAGCTGTTTCTTGAGCGTGAGCGAGCAGCACAGCTGGCTGAGAGCCAGACAGATAAACTAATTAAAGAAGCTCCTACTGCTCAGCATGATAAGAGTGGAGAATGGCAAGAAACAAGTGGGGAGATACAGTGGGTCTCCACAGAAAAGTCAGATAGTACTGAAGAGAAAGATAAGAAGGAAGAAGATGATGAAGAACTTGATCTTAATAAAGGTAGGTTGTATAGTTTTGATGGCTCAGAAATGGTAAATAACTGTTTTGGCATAAATTCCTAATTTATCTTCTACTTCATATTTGTGGTCCAGTAGGTTGAGATTTCAGCATATTCTCTCTTGAAACTATTACACAGCATGATTGGGAGCAGTTCAGAGATGAACCATGAGAAATGGGGAAAAAACTGTGCTGCTTGTTACATAATAGTACCTTCTGTCAGGCCCTTTTTAAAACAACAGAAACAAAACAAAAAAAGAAACCCTATGGATTGGTGGGTTTTTTTTTTGAGACATTCTGTGTAAGAAACCTGAAATGGCATTCTTTCTAGGCTTTTCTAGTAGAATGGTATCTTATTCTCCAGCCTTGCTTTGTATGCTTCCTCCTTTTTTCAGTGCCATCAGCTGTAGTCTGTTGTAGCTATTTGTGGTTCCCCCGCCCCCAAAATGCTGAGCCATTAACAAGAGTTATATCTGTTATCCATGATACAAAAATCTTTTTTCTGGAAATCTTACTGGATTATAGCATTACAGGAAGCACAATTGTATTTTGTTGTGTTGTACATACAGTGTGTACATTACAATAATAAAAGTACTGTACAGTGTAATGAATTGAAAGGGAGTGAACACTGGTTTTCTGTTGAAGAATGTGTGTTGCTGAGTTAGTAAGTAAGGAGTTTGATTCTTGCTGCTGAAGTCTCAGAGCAAAAAGTCATTTTGTTGGAGAAAATAGAATTCTGGAATTAAAGCAGTAAAAGATACCAGCTGCCTAGAGGATACAATACACTGAGTTGTCTCTTTTTACAGCTCTTCAGCATGCTGGGAAGCACATGGAAGACTGCATTGTGGCCTCGTACACAGCATTGCTTCTAGGCTGTCTCTGCCAAGAGAGTCCGGTAAGAGAATAAGTCAGTAACTCACTCTTAACTCCGGTAGATTTTTTAAATTAGATTTTTAAAATTTTACTGAAACAGGTTCATTAAATTAGGGTTCAGTGAGAGCTAGTACATTTATTCAGCTATATTGATATGTGTACTTCTATGGAAGTTGACAGAAGTATTCCATCCAAAACAAATCATCTGAGCATCAGTATGTTTATCCTTTATCAAAGGAAACTGGATTTGAGTGTTTAATCTTTTGCGCCTCTCTCATTTGTTGTTAGTCTTAGACCACAAATGAGCTTACTTTGGAAAGGCAAATTGGCTTGCCTGCAGCTTTTCTAACTATAAAAGCTTGCTTTGTTTTTTCAGTAATTTCACAAAGCAAGTTAACGTTGTCTTGTTAGTTCTTTCATCTTAGTCTGATTTTTATTTCCAGTGAAGTTGTATGAAGTTGTGTAGGTCCACATAAGCTGAAGGTGATTGTCTCAGACTGGAAATACATAGTAGAAAGTTGAACTTAATACTTAAATATGGAACTTGGGTGACTGAAAACTTCAAACTCTCGTGTCAGATGCATGTTCAAAGGAAAATGAGGTTCAGACCTGCCTTCAGGATAGTTTAAATTTATGGTGATGGCAGAAATGTTCTTCAGGATGCTACTCTGTAACTTTTTGCTTCATGATTACCTTTATATAATTTTAGCATGTGGAATCATACTGATGTTAAGTGTTGAGAATTATTTAACTTACTAATCGTAAAGGGAACTTCTCTCTGTGTCAGGAGAATAACAGTCATTTTGTTTGTTTCAGTTCTTGGTAACCTTGTTAGGCCACGGGGAGCTTTGATGGTAATAATTTTGAATCAAGAAAAGATTGCAGGAATTGCTGTGTCCTAGAAATAAACACCGTAAACATAAAGAGCCTTGAGAGCCTTGAATTACAGAGATGATAGCAAAGTGCCATCTTAATTATGCTATAAATACATTTGTCTTGCTGCTTCTCACATACGGAGTAACATGGCTCTCAGTGCTGGAAAAGTATTTCCCAATTTAAAATAATTTTTTTTTTCCTAGATCAACGTGACTACTGTGAGGGAATACTTACCTGAAGGAGATTTCTCAATAATGACTGAAATGCTCAAAAAATTTCTCAGTTTTATGAATCTTACTGTAAGTAATATATATTTTAAGTTTATGAAAATAGATATTTTTGTAATTTTGTCATCTGCTAATAGCCCATATGTTATTAGAAGCTTTTATGATTTTTCAGTGGGCTTTACAAGTGCTTAGGGTCATTTTCTGGGTTTCCAAATATTGAAGACCTGTTTGTGTGTCTTTTTTTGGTATTAATTAGGAGCTACTTTCATTCTGCTTGAATGTTACTAATCAGGAAAACGTCAGTCCTCTTTCTGAACCTAATTGTTTTTACTGATATGTCTAAGTCCTAAAATTCTGAAACGAGCATAGCCCTAAAGTGTTTTTAAGTGGTACTATATAAATGCTTACTTGTTACTTTGTTTTGTGTCACGTTTTCCAGTGTGCTGTTGGAACAACAGGCCAGAAATCCATCTCTAGGGTGATTGAATACTTGGAACACTGCTAGATACTTAACTTCCGCTGCAAGCACTCTAATGCTGGAGCTACCCTTAGACAAAAGAAGTCATGAAAGAAGTCCTTGAAGGATATACCAAGAGCATTCATCTATGTCATTCGTGTTCGGATTTTTAAGGCTACCTGGTCTCTTAACCATGCATTCAGCATTTTCTAAAAGACAGTTACTACATCAATCTGCAACTATCAAAAATGAGGGGAAAAAGGTTCTGAGGAAAGTAAATAAAGAAACCATGCTGTTTATGATGCAGTGCAGTATTTAAATATTTTTGGCAGGGTTTATCCTCCCTATCTTTTTTCTTGCTTTGTTCGTGACCAGTTTCAAGGGGAAAAACTTGCTGCTGATAGTGCAACTGCTGTTTACTGTTGAGCCACTGTTTCATGCCAGCCAGGTGCAAAGGCAGCTTAGCTACTGAGGTATCAAATGTTCTAATAAAGAAGTTCTGGACAGCAGCACCGCTCCTATTTGAGTTTAATTTGCTCTTGCTTTTTTTATTACTAGATTATTCCAAAATCGTAAAATATAAATTTTTAAATACTTTTGTGATTTTAACTACTGTCTATATTTAAAATTTGTTGGAATCCAAAGAGGTGAGGATTGGATAGTTTATTTTTTATACTGTTTTGATTGAAATTAGGTTGTTGAACTATTTCTCAGTTCTAAAACTGTCATGGCCCATGTACTGTAAACTGATAAGACCATAACACTTTGTAATTCCAAGAAGCATGCAAACCCATAAATACATAAAGCCATTTGAGAGAGTATGTTATCCACAAAAGAAATAAAAATAGTGCCCTGTTTAAGGAAAAAAAAAAAAGGGGGGGGGGGGGGGGGAATGGGAGGAAAGATAATCGTTCCCAGGGCAGTTTACACTTGTAGTAAGCAAAAACTTTGAAATGCTGTTTAGATTTGTTTCAAGGAAGCTCTCAAGATGTATTTTATAATGCTTGATACAAAGAATTTGGATGTTGTAGGGCGAAGAATTTTGAAGAGGCTAAAACACCAATGGGGATTAATGTTTCCGGCTGACATAATCTTTCTATTTCATCCTTCTGTAGTATGTTAAAGTTTAAATGCATACAACACAAAGCCTTAAATTGCTGATATAGCTAAGATTTTGTTCAGTCTGAGGTCTAGTTCACAGCAAAGCATTGTGTTTGAAGACTTAAATGGAACAAGAAATCCCAGAAAATACATTACTTGTGGTTTTTTTAATATTTTTTTCTTGCACTCGTTATTCAGACCAACAGAATTGGTAATTATTTTTATTAAGCTGGTCTTGAATATTTGCAGACTGTTCTGAGATCTGCTTCATCACATTTTTAAATACCTGTATAGATAGTTAAATCATGTTATTCCATTGAATTTGTAAAACTTGAAGCCATAAAAATATTAGTTCTATGTATAATGAGGGGGAAGTAACAGGAAATCTAACCTGCTTTTAGATCTTGTTATCTCCATGTATAAAGTTACAAATTTGTGCTTTTGTATCAGTGCCAGCTGTAAATTTTTTACATACAGTGGCTGCCTTCTATGTCTTCCTATTTTTGATAATGCAGATTGTTGAGAATTCTGTAAGGAAGTAACTGATTAGCGGCAAAAAATCCTATGTTGGTCATACTTTTTTGCGTTTTCTCTCATCACCTTCTAAAACTTAGTATATCAGTGTAACTTAGAAAAGTTTTTGAGGTTGTATTCCCTTTGTTTAAAAACCAAACCAAAACAAAACAGCTCAGTATTGAGAGACAAAAGCTGTATGTAAATGACCTATATCAAGAGGAACCTATTGAATATTTTGTCCATCTATTCTTCTGATTTAAGACCTTTTCATTTAAGGTGGGATTTCAAAATGATTATAGAGTTTCTGTGGAGCGATGGCAAAAGACAATACAGATGTGATGAAGGGGAAAGCAGGGGCAACTACCTTTCTTTGTTACACTGGTAATTGTTTGGGAATTGATTTACCTCAGTGTTTAACAGTTTTTTTTAAATGTAACTAATTGTCAAGCACTGACAAATGCAGATTTTTTTTTTTGAGGGTGGGGGGAGAAATCACCCTGTGAACTGCAGTGCATTTTTGTGTGTTAGACCCTCAAATAACTCTGCATTAAAGGGTACTTGAGGCCAACTTGCAAATTAAAGTTTTAAAGTAACTTTTTTTCCATTGTAAATATTTGTGTAAATAATCTCAATTGGAAATTAGAACAGTAGAGTACTTTTCTGAATCCAATCCTATTTTTATTTTATACAGTATTTCTCAGCTGTGATCTTTGGAGCAAAAGCCAACGGCAGGAAAAATAGTTTGTACCAGTTTCATGAAGTATGTCTTTGGGTTTTTGTAAATAATTTTAACTCAAATAAAATTGCTACTTTCAATACATATCTTGTCTTTTAACATGTAATAAAGCACTCCCCTGAGTGACTGCAGAAAGAAGGCAGCGTCAGGTAAATTGTCAAATGAAAAACATAAGTAGAGGAGTGCACTGTTTTATGTTGGTGTGTTGGGATGACAGAATTCAGCGCCTGGACCCCCACGCTATGGTTTATCAAACCAACTGAGCTTGAAATTTTCTGGAGAAGATGTACTGAATCTTGAGGCGTTTTTGGAGATCTCCACACAAGTTGCTGTTGATTTTTCAGCTGAAGGGACATGTGGTAGTTTTGAAGAGCTGTAATTAGAGTAACAAAAAACAAGAAATCAAGCGGGTCTTGTTGTAGTGATACTTTTTACATGATAAAGAATGTAAATGCCTGTTTTCTTCAATAGGAAAAAAAGGTTAAATTGAGTGTTGTTCTGTACATCGATATGAATGATGCTTTAATTTGTTCAGGATTGAATTTTTTCTATGGATTTTTCTTAACTGATCGAACTAGATACAAGAACAACATGCAGCAAGTCATGAGCTGTAGTAAGCGCAATTTAAATTTGTGTGTCATCTCATTGCCACTGTTAATGAGCATCAGCATAATGGAATTTTATTTCTGTGCTGTAAAGGAATCCTACTGGAGGTTGAGATCTGAAACAGGATGTTACTAGAATGTGGCACTGTTAAAGTAGATATAGCTTTATTTAGGCAAGTGTTTTCCGAAAAAAAATCGCTAATGTCTAGTAAAATAAATATTTCCTGTAGGTTTTGTCACTAGGTATGCAATGGAGGCATTATATGTGGGTGCTTTGAGAAGATGTCAGCTGAAGCTTCTATAGATTTGGGAGTAATCTGTTCACATAGATTATTTCACTTTCAGACTGTTGTAAAATGCATGATTTTTGCATAATGACTAAGGCTGGCATGATCTGTACAGCACTGATTTATAGTAAGCTTAATGTAAAAGCAGGTTGTAGTGTTGGATATAATTTTTCAAGCTGGCCTAATGGAGTTGGTTTTATGCTGGCAGCTGATGGAGTCTAAGTAGAGGACTGGACAGTGATCACAAAGGTATAAAAGCTTTGTTCTTGTCCTTGAGCTGAGCACCTGTGCCAAGTGCACAGCTGGAATACTGCGGTTCTGCAGAACTGTGTCATTGCTATATGGCTGCTTCTAAATGGACAAACGATGGTGGGAACTGCCATACCAATTTTAGTGTCAGGATATTCTAACAGGCTTTTTTGCCATCGGTGATATTTTCATTCTCAAGTACTTCAATGACTTGATAGAGATATTTGTGGTATCACATGCTCCCACAAGTATTATGTCTTCCCTCATTTTCTCTTTCTGGACATCAGTAATAACTTCTTTGAGTAAGCAAGTCAAAGCATATTTAGTTAGCTGGGACTGTTACCAGGCAAACCCACCTGGCTTTTTCAGTGGAGGGTTTGTTTGTTTTCTCTTTAATGTGCTTTCCTTATTCGAGCAGCAAGGAAAACAAAAATGTGTACTTGAGTTCAAAAGATAAAGCACTTTAAGTTGCTGCCATTCTTCGGCATCAGGGTTTTCTATGCAAGATAAAACTTAAAAAAACAACAAAAAAAACTTGTTAATTTTTTTTGTTTTCAAAGATGATGAATCTGGAATTTGCCCTGAATCTACTTGCTAATTGTTTTCAAAACCAGGCCAATGTAATTCTTGCTTGCTGCTGCTTCTCCTTTCTGTGTGACATTTTATTTCAGCTTTGGATAAAAGTCACTATAGGGTTCTCTTTAGCTACATGGAACAGAAGCCATTCACACATTCTGTTTTTCCTGTCCCGCAGGTCCCCTGTCCAAGGAACTGTGCTTTATTAAGACATTAGCAGCATCAATAGGTGTAGGTAATCTTACTGTAAGTAAAAGGGAAACCATTATAAATAATGCAACAACTGCTTTAAGTCCTTATCCAAAGGTAGATTCATTTACTAATGCCACAGGGATCTTAATTCTAGCTGTGAAAATTGACCTTGAGTTACTGCTGTAGGTTAAGTTTCAGGCTGCCAAGCTTGGTGTGATACCTGTCTGTGACAACGGGCACTACCAGGTGACGCAGAGGATGTTGTAAGAAGTCCTAGAAAAGACAGTCTCAGTGGGAGGAAAGAACTGTACTAGAAAAAATGCCTTACATTTGGAAGAAAGATGTGTTAATATCTTTCCTCCTATTGTCCAAACTGCATCTCTAAATCTACCGACCCCCCACTTTTACTACATGTTGAATTTGTGTTTCATCTGCTTAGAAGTAAAGGCCAAAGAATTTCTTGAAGTGTGTTCTTGAAACCTAGGTTACTAAGTAATAAAAAAAAAAAGTTATTTAGACTACAGTACATATTTCTGTTTATGCTCACTACATAGCCTTAAAATTTTAATCTTTCTTAGGTGATCTGAAGTTACCAAGAAGATTCAGTGCTGGATGAGTATTAATAGTAAGCTTTTGCAGTGTAAAACTTGGTGATGCGGCATTGATGACTTCTTTATTTTTGGAGTAAATGAAAGAACTACTAGGAGTTTTATTTAGATTTGCTGTTCAGTGTGGGAATTATTTATCAGTATTCTGTGTTATAAGATTTAGTTGTCTCTGCATTTGATTTTTTCAAAGTGAGGAGGAAGAGTGTTAAGCTGGAGCATGGAACGGATCAAACAATTCTCACTCCATCTGTAAAGCTGATCCTATGATTGTGTCCTAGCACAGCAGTACAGTGTTGGTCAGGTGAGTGAGTTCACGTGTTTGTTTTCGCTCTTTTTCTAGAACTTTCTAGCTCTCTCACTTTAAGAGGATTGAATGTCTTATTTACAGTGAAAATAAGAAATAAAGACTGAGAAGGAGGATGCTGTACTAGGAAAAAGGTTTTAGCCAAAGATGCACCGAAGAGTTCGTGTTTAATTGTGAAATACCACTTGGATAAATATCTCCATTAAAGACCCAAAGCAGACTTCTTGAAGAGATTCTAAACTTGGATTTTCTTCTTCAGCTTCACTGATGTTTAGTCAATCCAATAGAAATCAAAAGAGAACGGTTACAATGGCTATAATTTGAAGGGAAAAACCCCACAGATGCATAAAATAGTTTACTTTTTTTTTGCAGCCAGTGGTAGACAAGTAAATGTAATCAGCTAGCCTGTTTGATGCGTGAAGGACTTGTCAGTTTCTTAGACTTGTCAGTGCTAGAGCCGGTTACTGCTGTTTGGGTTCCTTCTTCATTGCAGTATTGTATTTGATTAATAGAAAGCCTGCTATGCAGTCTAAGTAGTCTGAATTAGGAGGTTGAGCAAGCCTTGATGAAAAATACATGGGAATGTACATATGTGTATAGACACACCCACACATCCTTCTATATATAGTTATTTTGCTTCGCTGCTGTTACCAGTACCTAGCAGAACTAATGCATAAAAATCAAAGTGAAGGGCATTTCTGCAGAAGTTTGAATGAGAAAAGAATTTGCTTTTGTATCAAATTAGTCCATTCAAAAGCTATATACATGAATTAATTTATCTGAGAGTGTTCCCAAAGTTGTAGAATTTCATTTTTGCTTTATGGATGTCCCCCAAGTTTGGCTCTTGGTAACGTTTCTGAGGCAAAAAGCTTTTAAAATATCCAGCCTGCATTGTTTTCTAGTCTGCCATTTAATTTATAGATTATATCTGAGTGGAATTTAAGTACGGGAAAACTTGCAGTCAGACTGCCTTGTGTCATAGATGTATTCTCAGGCATAAATTCAGGTTCAAAATGTTGCTCTACAGGTTACTGAGCCTCAAGCTTAACAAGGTGTTTAGCAATGTATTATATAAACTTGTGTCAGGTGTCATTTTGCTGGCTCAAATATCAAAATTTTAATTCAACAAGGAATTTTAGGGCAGGTTCAGCTAGCTTATCCAATTAGGTAGGTTGCTCTGAAAGTAATGCCTCCTATTTATTTCCATAGAAACTACAACAGCTACAAAGAGCATAGTGACACTGTTTGATAGAGCAAATTCTCAGCTGAAAGACAGTATTTTTCAACACAGTCACCATCATTAGCTATGTATTTTTGTCAGGGATGAACTAGAACCTGCATGCCACGCATTTTAAAATCTGCTTTAGCAGAGGTGAGCCAGCTGTTTCACAGCTGCTCTGACAGCATCATTGTTAGGAAAATGTTTCCCATGCAGTCCGTCTTTCATGGGCCCAAACAGATGGAAGTCAGAAGGCACCAAGTCTGGCTATGGTAGGACAGTTCAGGAAAGATTAACACTGTGCTCCAAGGTCTTTTAAATGGTATCGGGCCCAGCATTATTGTGTTGCAAGAGAAAGGTTGTCTTCTCTGGCCTGATTCTGAACGTTTGAGCCTTCAGCTTAGTCAGTGTCATGATGTAGCAGTCAGAGTTGATGCTTTGTCTGGGCTCCAGGAAATCCAGAAAGATCACCTCTTTCCTATCCAAAAAGACAGTGCACATCACTTTAACCTCTGAACGCTGCGTCTTGAGCTTTTTCTTCAATGGGGAATTCACATGTTGCCACTCCGCAAATTGCTGTTTTGACTCTGGCTCATTGTGGTGACATTGTGTCTCATCACTGGTAACAATGAGATCCAGGAAGCTGTCACCTTTGATCTCATATTTGTTCAGTAGGACCTGACAAACTTGCATACAGTGTTCTTTGTGTTCCTCTGCGAGCATTTATGGGACCCAGTTGGTGCAAATATTGTAATGTTGCCACCATCTTTTCCGATGCATTGAAGCCAATATTCAGCTCTGTGCGCAGTTACCTGGTCATAATATGCCAATTTGCGTGGATGAGCTGATTGAGATGCTCCTCATTTCATGGTGTAATAGCTGTGCATGGCCATCAGGACCATGGCTTGTCTTTCATGTTGGTATTGCCACTGCTGAAACGCACCACCCACTGTTTGGTCTCCATAAATGTTCAGCAAGCATTGATGAATGTCAACAGGTGCAATCTTTTCCACATGGAGAAACTCAGTTCCACACTTTTGCTTCATACGCACTTCCACATCAGACACCATTCTGTCAGACTGCCTCTCTGCTGCCATCTGTTGCATGGCAACAACATGTAACAGAATATTGGCGGGAAGGTTCAACGTCTACTGCCCTACCAACATCCTTTGCCTCTGATGTTGTGAGCCAACGTAATAAAATAGGGGACATTACTTTTGGAGCAGCCAACATAAAAACGCCATCTTGTCTAGGCTGAAGTGCTGTATTGAAATTATACTCTAGCAGCAGAAATGGAGTACTGTAGCTAAATAGAAGCGATACAATTATTATTTGTAGTCTTCCTTGTCTTACCTGATTTTAAAACCTATTTTTAAAACCAAGCATCTTCCTACTGGAAAAATCAGCTTGGAATTTGCTGTGTACAGTCATATCACACATCTGATTTTAAACTAGAGCTTCCATCTTGCAAAATCCCTTTTTTAAATTTGTGATCCCTTAGAATACAATGAGATTTTTATTGAGGATTTTGAAAAATGAATTTCTAACAATTCTCAGTTAATCCTAAAAATCTGTTTCCTCATTATTTTTTAGGTTATAATGG
This sequence comes from Numida meleagris, assembly GCF_002078875.1. Taxonomy (NCBI): domain Eukaryota; kingdom Metazoa; phylum Chordata; class Aves; order Galliformes; family Numididae; genus Numida; species Numida meleagris. The sequence continues at coordinate 26,956,112 of NC_034413.1, forward strand.
TTCTTAAAGTATTATTTCAAATGTGAGATAAAGCCCAGTATTTTATACAGGACTTCATGTGTCATTTTTGCATTCCTGTAGAGCATCAATTAAGACTGCTGGGACAAAATTGTGCTTTAGAATGATTTGCTAGTCTACTATGTATCCAGTCTAAGACTGTAAATTTATCTTTTGAGATAACAATCAATTTTTATGTTCCTCAGAAGAAGATAGAAATATACAGCCATTCTATTGTTGTCATCCAGCGTTAAGATGCTTACAAAAAGCTTAAACCTTCCGCAGCTATAATTTTACCTAATACTTGTGGTTTGCATTCAGATTCTCATTAAGGAGAGCTGGTTTGTGCTATCTGACATACAAATTTTAGTTTTGGCTTGTAAAATTTTACAAAAATCACTTGGAATGTGCTTTGGTTATTGAGTTTTGGTAGCTGGGACCAAATGAAGTGACTGTTGATCTACTGCTGCATACACAATGCTACCCTTCTCTTTGAGCACTTTCACTGGACTTGGTTTTCAAAGTGCTGCATTGCAAGTATTAAATTGTTAACTCCAGTTGGTTGTGCTAATGTTCTTTTAAGCAGAGTTCTGTCTATACCTTTTTGTATGAGAAATGCTTAGCAAATGCTTAGTACATTTGTAGTACTAACAAGATTCAAAGACCTCCTAAATCAATACAAGCCTGAGGTTAGACCTGGAGGAGGTTGGCTTGCAGAGGCCTGTATTGCCAAGCCTTAAAGGAATCCACTGAGCAGCAGGAGCAGGATGCCAGTTACATCTGAGGAAATAAGCATGTTTACATGGGTTTTGCTGAGGTCACTAGAAGTGGCCATCTTGGCCTCTGGCCCAGAAGTTCAAGCTGTTCGTGAAGGAAAAGTGCAAGATTAAATGGAAGAGGGTACCTGCTTAGGCTGTTTCTGCTGGACACCATCTGCTGCTGAACCTTACATTTCTGAAGCCTGAATTCAATCCCCCATTAACCCCAGTTGCTTGGCCACTGCTTGCATCGTTCCACGGAGAAGAGTTAATTCGGCACCATGAGAATGTACTGTGTCCCATATCTAGGAAAGAAACACTGTGCGTTAGAAATCGCGCAACCAAAAGACCCAAAGGAGTTCCACGACCAGATTTCACTTAACTACTTGAGATTACACATGGACTTTGAGTAGGTGCTTTGATTTCCCATACAGGAGGTGGAGGATCGTCTCCCTTTCAAATAGGAATTTAGACATATGTAAAATGAAGATTATCAGGAAGAGCAAGGTTTTTCTGACCAGCCTTAGTCATTGGCTTAGTTGATGGTTTCTCACCAGTAGATGCCCAATTATTTCAGGAGCATGTGGAATTGCTGATGTCCTGGAGATGAAGTGAGAATTCTAGAGATTCAGATTTGTGGGGGGGGGGAAAAAAAAAAAAAAAAAAAACAACACTTTAGCCAGGCTAGTGCTGAAGCTTGTTGGCCATCCATAACAGAGACAGGTAGTGGAGAAAGAACACTTTAGCTAACAGTCTTTCCATGGAGATGAAATTAGAGCAGAAGAGAACTGAAGGGGTGCAGAAGACTGCTTATGGGAAGGTATGTTAGAAGGTGGATCAACATCTGTGCCTGGCACGTGGTTGCACAGCACTTTCTATTCTGAAGTGTCAAGTATTTCTCGTAAGAACATGATGGTACTGAAGGCTCTCATGTTCCAGATGAGCTACCAATTAGCTGTCCTTTCACTTTCTGAACACATTTCCAATAGCATATCATGCTGTCTAGGGTTAGGTTGCTATCTCCCAGTGTAGTGCAAAACATACCACCTGTGTGCAGTTGCCATGAAGAATGCACCTACTGCACTGCAAACAATTTGGCTGCAACACTGAGAATTTACCAAGATACAGCTAAGGTCGATACTCTGCCTTAATTTGGTGGTACATAGTGTACCTTTATTAATGTGGCAGACTCCAGAACTTGACTGGGCCTGGTCTCCTGATTGCTTTCCAGGGAAACAACCTTGCTTGTCTTACATTGACTGCTGTTGGAAATTGTGACACACAGCTAAGAAATCTGTTTGCATCACCCTCTCTATCTTTTCTATCATCTGTTTTCAATACCATCACTTAAAGATTTTACAAGAGGAAAGTTTTGTTTGGCAGAAGTGCCTGAGAGTTGTTATTCAGCACAAGGAATGAACTTTTATTCTCTGTTCCATGAGAGATGAAAAAGCAATAGCAACAAAATACCCCATCTTGTTCCCATCCTGAAATGACTCTTCTAAAGTGGCTTCTGTATCAGGACACAGATTCTAACTTCCATCAGTCTAAGGTCCAGACCTCTTCACAGTACTTCGTTTATGGTCCAGATTTCAAATGCCAGTTAACCAGAAACAAATACGTAAGTGATCAATCCTGAATGTGCACATTACAGAAGGGACCAGCGCTGTCCAGCCTGCAGAATACCAAACAGCAGAAGAAAATGAGAGGTTATTTACTTGAACTTGCCAGCCTGACAAAGCAACGCACATGAGGAAAAATAGCTCTATACCTGCACAAAGATAGAGAGTAAATTAGCTGTTTCCAGCAGAAGAAAACGTCTCAGGCTATTCAATTTCAGCATATGGCAAGAAGGCAAGTAAAACAATAGGTGTTATTAGGGTACAAACAGAAGAAGAGGAGCCATCTTCATCTCACAGTATGCATCTGTTCTGTTGCCTTCCTTTGAACATAACACAGATTTTGGGAGATAGCAAGAGAGACAAGAAAAAAAACAGCCTCTTCTTCTTTATACCCTGAATATCCAGGCTTTTGGAACAGGCAGAAGAGGTTCAACAGCCCGGGACTCTTCATCTCAAAGAAGAGATAATAACTGGGAGCAACAAATTCAGTTATGATGTGGAAAATGTAAATAGGAAATGATTGTTTCTCCCAGGAGCTCTCCTTTGTTCTTACGGGAGGGAGCCCAGTGTAATTATTAGGCAGTAGAACGGAAAATAAGCAAAAGGAATTACTTCTTAATAGTGCAGAATAAAACTGTGGAACTCCCTGCCCTACAATATTGCAGACTGCTTTCTGAGCATTAGCCTTTCTATATAAGGCGGCTAAACATCACTGAACTACATGGGGGATTAGAGGTAGGTCTTCCTGTTATCCACAAGTGTTGATCTCTTCTTTCAAATTTTGCAGCAATTCCCCCGGTCCTTAATGTGCCACTGGTTTGTGGTAGCACATATGCTGTGCTGTCCAGTGTGTACACGCAGCGGGGGCAGCTTTATTTGGGGCCTAATTCCTTGGTTACCCAGCAGTGCCCCAGATGCCGCTATGCTTCAGGATTAGCTGGGCTTAAGAGTCACATCCCTGGGTGACAATCCTAGAGTGACAGACTGGGCCAGACCCTGGTGGGGTGGGGAGAGGTTTTCCACCCCCAACTGCTCAAGCATGGTCCTTCCTCGGGAAGAATTTCCTTGCACATGCTTAGAAGGTAGCAGACATCTATTCCCATTTCTTCCACGTCCTTGCGATCTGTTTTCCAGAGCTCACTGCATACCCACTATCCCCTTCTTGCATCTCTTCTACCACTAATTTCTCTTCACTTGCCTGCTTTCTCCCAGCCCCCACATGCCTACCAAGCCTCTGTGTAAATAATCTGTATTCTTTTCAAAAGCAGCCCCATCTGAATAATCTGTTGCACTCAAATTTCGTTTCCAAAAATACTAAATAAATACCAGGCCAGACAGATACCCCGGTAGATCTCGCTCACATTTCAGCCCCGGGTAGGTTTCCAGCTTCTGCTAGTTGGAGATGGATTCAGTTCAGTTGTCATACGTATCCCCTTGAGCTGTTCAGGTCACATGAAACCAGCCTGGCAAGAAACTTCCTTACCCAGCCGTTCTGCTTTTTGCTGCTTGGCACATCACACATGCTTTTCAGCGGAGCTCAGCTCGCTCTTTCCTTAACAAAGCTCTTGCTGCAGCTCCCTCAGTGACGAGGCAGACACCGCAAAGTGGGTGTTCATTTACAGAGACCCCTGTGGGGCAGCCGGAGTTTCAGACATGCTGCTTTGTGCCTTGTGAAGTGCTGGGCCTGGGGCAGACTGTGTGCTGAGCACCGTAGCTCGTAAATACCCAAGAAGTGGTAACAACAAGGCCAATCTCTGTCACATCCCACGTGTTCTGGGCCCATCCAAGGAAGCGAGAGGGTTTTAGCACAGTTAGGAAACTCAGCCTTTGAACAAGACTTCATTGCAAAACAAAACTTAATTGCATATAGAAGTGACACTAATTCATCTAGCAGGAATGTATGCTGCACTGGCGTCAGTCCCACTCTGTGTTAATTATTAAGGAGTGGTATTTTTAGCACTTGCAATAGATTCCACGTGTCTGTAACCTTCTTCCCATGGAAGTTCATCACAATGTCAAGTATTTAATTAATTATAACCTTTATTTTAAAGGTGCTATTGCAAACAACTGAGATGTTCTGTTTGAGCAATCTCTTTGATCCCTCTCCACCCCCTCCCTGCTTGGAAGGCTAAACAATTGTGTGAGTTTTAGCTGTACTTTCTTAACATCACAGAGTGCCAACTTTGGTCCAGGCTATAAATAGAAATCCACAGAAGGAGGGAGGAAGAAAAATTTGATGAACAAGAATATGGAGCATCTTCTAAAGAACTGCATAAATGTCTTAACTTAATTAGAGCAAGTAATTTGCTGTTTGACTAATAAAAAATGTATACTTTTTCAAATAAGTAAAAAATGTTTAATTGCAACACTCGAAAGAAATCTTTCATACAAAAAAGATAATCCTTTAGTACTTTGCAGCTCTTGGTATCATTTGCCTAAAACCACAGAATAACTTACATGTAAGATCATGTTACCATGACAACTTTTAAATTTTGTTAAATTCTCTTCTTATTACTTAGATCCTTTGCAAAAAAAGTAATTTGTAGTTTGGAATCTCCTCCAGACACAAAGACCTTTGTCCTGAAACTCTTGTGTGCATTTTGAGTACTACTGCAATAAAGTAATATCGCAGAATGTTAGGGATTGGAAGAGACCTTGAAAGGTCATCTAGTCCAATCCCCCCGCCAGAGCAGGAACACCCAGATTAGATCACACAGGAACGTGTATTTTATCCTACATAATAATAGGCTTAGAGCATGTTACCTGCAAAAGCATGTTTATTAGCAAAGAGAAAATATATATACAGCCAAGAAATTGTTAGTATTATTGAAATCTTAACAGTCTAAGAATTTGTCCTGATTCAGTTATTATGGAAAGGAAAAAAAAACCATACATATATAAAATGTCTCAATGATACGGTTAAAAATATTATAGTCCCAGTTCCTAGCATCTTTCCCTTTTCTTGGTTCTACGCTCACTCTTCCACTGCTTCTCTGGGCCCTTAGGTTGGTGGCTTCAGCCTGGTAACAGGCATGCTTAGGCCATTTGCCAGTATCTGGGGCTTTTACTAGGATGAATGTTGGTGGCTGCTGCTTTTACCACTCTGTGATTCAGCTGGGTCCTTACATGTTTACCTGCACGCTTTTGCAAAGCAGGTATTCAGTGTATGATGTACTCTACATGTGTTACTTGGTGGGTGGGTTTTTGTTATCTGTAGAAAAGTGGCTGTCTAGTTCCAGGTCTTCAGTGGCAAGCCTGTGCCTCATTTTTGTCCCTGTGTGCCTGTATTCCTCTGCACAGAACAACCACTGGTTACTCCTAGCCGTGTAAAACTATGGTTGTACCATACAGCAATAAGTAAACTTAAAAACAAATTATCTATGACCCCCTGGTCAGAGGAAAAATTGCTCTTGCAGCTAAAGCAATTGAAAAGAAAACCACAGGCAGGTCAACAAATGCTTAGCTCAAGCAAGGCCTCAGTTTCGAGGCCCTGCAAACTCTGTGCAAAGCCTGCACCTAGTGGCGTCTGAAAGGGCACTGCAGGTTGCAAGCACATACATAACCTTGGCATCAGCAGAACACAGCAGTGGGGCAGCGAGGAGACCTGCTGTGCTACCTTCCGGATGCAGCCACAGCAGGGCCTGCCCTAACAGGAGCAGAGCAGCAGCACCTGGGATCTCATCCAAGGAAGGAGCCCAGCCTGGCATTAGGGTTTCACTCCACGTTGGTTGGACAGATGTGGGAACGGAAAAACAGCTCACGGGTGGGCTCAGCCTGCTCAGCGCAGGGAAGTGAGAAGAGCAGCTTGTTACAGAAATAGAAGGCAAAATGAGGCAGCTCCTCAGCCTGTCACACAGCCAGTAAGGCTCCTTCGACTGCTCCACAGGCTCTGCTGGATTTGGTTGCCTCTGCCTCATAGGCCAGAGAAAAACCTCTTGGCAGAGGAATTGGTGCTTTCACAAGTGCCGAGTGCCAAGCATTTAAAAATTAATACTATACAGAGAGCATGCTTTGTTTCTATAAAAAGGCTGTTGAAACAGCCCCAGTTTCGTACACCTTGTCTATTCTCAGGAACGACGCCTTGTTTCCAGGAAGGCACACCAAGGCCAGCACTCGGGGCTGAGCTGCTCCCTCTGCAGGGCAGGGAGCTGCCCGGGGCACGCTGGAACGCTTGTCCGCGTGCGCAATTGCAGCCAAGTTCTCGCTCTCCATTCAGAGAGCAACGCGCGAGGCGCGCGAGGCGCGCTCGGGCGCTCCCTTTAGCCGCGTGGCGGCCGTTGGGCGCGCGGCGAGAACGGCGCGCGGGGCGCGAAGGGCGGGTTCAGCCCTGAGAGAAACCTGTCCCCCGGCCCGCCCCGCCCAAGCTGTGAATAAGCCGCCGCCGCGAGAAAGAGGCAGCGTGTGAAGTGCATTCGGTCAGTCGCGGTTAGTCGGTACAGGCGCGGCGACGTAGCAACAGATGCGTCACGCACAACCCCGAGGAGAGCGATGCCCCTAGGTTGTGGCTGCCGTCAGTGCTGAGGGACGAGGCCGAGCTCCCTGCAGGGCTGGGTGCACGCCTGCCCTGTGCCGCAGGCTTCCAGAAGTTGCTGAGGCAGGTACTGCTCGCGGCAGCGCTGCTGGCTGAGGGGCTGGCTGGAAGCTTCCTGCACCACGGCTGACCCTGAGGGGAGAGAGGCCGACTCTGCCAGGACCTGAGGTGGAAGGGACACCATCCAGGTGCTCCTCGGGCTGTGGGGTGCTCCCGGAGGAGTCCTCGTGGTGTTCGGATCACCCCGGACCTCGCAAGCCCGGGTGCCTCGCTGCTGCCGTTTGCTTCTGGTAGCCACCAGGGGGTGGCATGCAGAAATCCTGACTTGGTCACGGCAGGGCGAAGCTTCTGATTCTTTTTGAAAGCTCGGGGCTCTGATAAAATCCCTCAGATAATATTTTCTGAAGGTCTTGCAAGCTGCAGATGAGCCTGCTCCTCGTGCTCTAGGTGTGTGTTTAGGGCATGCTGGCTACAGGTACTGAATTTCTTGTGAAATGGTTTTTTCCTCGCGGAAAAGAGTGACTTGTTGAAATGCAAACTGCCAAAATGAGAAGATAATTGTGATTTCTGAATTTTCTGGCATAAAGAAAAAAAAAGGAATATAGAGTATCTTTCCAGGTTCACCAATGTTTTTAAGAATTTATTTACTTCACTCTTCTGTTTGGAAATCTACATTCTTCTTTTTCCTTGGGATATCATGCACAGTTAGTAAGATGCCCCTAAATGCTAACACATTCTGAAAGTGCTTGTCTATCCTCAGCCCCAGAGGCAGGCTGTGGTCCACTGTGCAGCCATGCCACGCGTTTCCCTCTGCCCTGAGCCCCTGGCAGCAGTGTCTGATGCCATGCAACTACTTCTCTCCTCCCTGCACCACACAGTGCTTTCACCCCAGTCGCTGTTCTGTGTGCCAGCTCCTGACCTGCCGTCATGGTGTTTAAAGCCTGCATGCATTTCCACAAAGGTGAAGATTTTAAATGCACATTATAATTGGAAAACAAAAGAAAGTGAAGTGAAACAACAACAACAACAGAAAAAAAGCAAAACAACCCAACAAACAACACCTGAATTCCTGCATAGCACCGTATGCTTAATGTGCAATGAGGAGTCCAAGCCCATATGGCGACTGAGGCTTGCTCATGTTGAGGCATAGCCTATAGAAGGGCCAGTGTAACTGTGGAAAAGGTGGATGTGGAAAGCTAGGAATGAACAGTAATAACTTGCTTTATGGTGGAAATTGCCATAATTGATAGATGTATAGATGGTGCTGATGACAAACAGATCAGATTTGGGGTGACTAATGTTAAAGATCCATATTTCTGTAGAGGCAAAAAAAAACCATGGAGGGGGGGGATGATGGTGTTCTTTGTTTTTCGCAAGAACAGAAGCCTTAACTTGTCCCAACCAAGTACCGTAGAGCACCACGTTACTTACCTTCCTTTGCAGCCAGAAGAGAATAAAGGACATGCACACTTTCACTCCTACCTGTGGTGTGTTCTTAAAAAATGTTGCCATCTCACTTCAGGAGTAAAAATATGTATTTTTCATATTTCTGGTCTGTGTTTTTCATATTCGTGGTCTATAGTGCACCAGGTAGGAAAGCTCTAGGCAGGAGGCTCTTGTTCAGTAGCAAAAGCAGAACAGCCCTCTGTTACAATGTTTTCCTTAAGCCTCGAAGCATTCACTGTTTTCTTCAACAAAACTGTTGAATCACAAAAGAATTGAACAAAAAGGACAGCTAAATTATGTTATCTTTAGCTTGCTTTTTGTCAAAGTACTGCTGTGTTGCTGATTTAAGGCTCCAGTAGAATAGATTCATAGGAAAGGATCGCTCATGCGACCATACTCCTTACACAGCCCTGGAAGCTTAGAAGGCTTTTGACTTCTTAAGGAGTTTCACTGCCAGAAGTACTTTCTAATTTCCATGGTTAGATAACTACTGAGATGGAATGCCTTGTTTTGTGTTTTTTTCCTGATCCTGTCCATTACACAAAGGATGAAAAGAGCTGGAAATTGTTCCTTATTAAAATCCAGGCATGCAGTTTCTATTTTAAAACTCAAGTGTTTGGGATTTTTTTATACTATGCTACTGCTGACTTGGCTCTAGCTATACATAGTTCTTTGCTCTCTCTCCAAGCACATTTATCTCCACTCTTCTGTTTTAAAGAAAACTGAAGTGGAGATGAAACATGCTTCTAATTCAGTTTTTTTTTTTTTTCACATCTCAGAGATGAGAATTGGAGTTGTTCTTGATGGAGGAGTAGTAGAGGGACCAGAGCTATTTAATAGCATCATAGTCATAATTCATGCTGGTCACACAGAAGTACAAACTGTACTGTTCTAGAAATTTCAGTGGCTTTTTTTTTTCATCTAAAACAGGGATTCAGCCTCTTCATTTTGTATGAAGAAGTTGGTAACTTCGTTGACTTTACTGTGCGAAATCTTCAAGCAAAACCTGTCTTCTCTAACGAGAGTGAGGTAAGTGTTAGCTTGATAGCAGTAATTAAAGCTGAGGTTTTCTTTCTGCCAAGTCACTTCTTCTCTTATCTCATATGTTTCTAGGTAATAAACTGCTTGTTACTGATGTTTTATATGTACTTTGGAGGTGTAGGAAGGCTTGTGCATAGGCTACATTTGAGAAATCCAGTTGCAGCTGAGCCAAGTTCCTAATGATTGTTTGTAACTGTTATGCTCATGGGACCATCCAAGTTAATGTGAACTTTAGATAGACTCTGCTCAGTGGCAGAACCTCAGAAGGCTCTTGATGAATTCAGTTCAGTAGGGGTTTCTCTCCTTGTGAATATTATGAAGGTAGAAAAAGAAAAAAAATCACCTATACATCCTCCCTACCTTTACAGCTTGCAGCTGCTCATTGTTGCTCTTGGGCTTTGATTTCTTGCCATCGCAACTTGTTACCCATTGACAACCAACTGAGCAGTCCCTGTACATCCCTAGCTCTGCTTCAGTAAAAATATGTCAGATTCACTGTGGCCTCACTTAGGTGAAACAGCTGATTTTGTCAACTCTGCCTGTCATAGCTAAGGTGCTGGAGATGCACTTATCTCCCTGTTTTTAACTGGCATAATTATACTGTCAAAATGTTGATGTGTAAATCAAGCTGCAGTGTGTTTGAAACACTAGTGCTATCTTGGCTGGTCTAACACTTCCTTCTAAGTACAATTTGCATATTGTATTTATTGAAGCTGAAGAGAATTAGTAGGGTGAGGAGAATTAATAGGGTGAGAAGGATTGCTTCTGTGTCTGGAACTAGAGGACGTGGCTTCACCTTTCACCCACTTCTAGGGGTGTCTCAACGGCTCTGCTGGTGGTAGAAGAAATGGAAGCACCTTGTTAGAGTAGAGCCTGTCAGCCTGGGCAGAGCCTGTCTGTTCGTATGGCTAAGAGGAGCGTGGTGGGGTTGAAGACTGGATGGTGGAAGAACTGGCACTATGTGATATAAGCAATATATCGCTTACATTTGCTGCTTTCTTACCTGGGTACAAAGATCCTCCAGGAAGCTAAAAAGGCCTGTAGATAAGATCATATTAATGAAGACTTTCTGAGATCTGTATTTCAGCACTTCCTGAAAATTTGCTGCAGTACGATACATGAGACAAACACTTCTTTGGGCTTATAGCAGTCACTGAGGGAGGTTCTTTGGGAGTGGAAGGGTAGGGGAAAGGTAAGTACTTACCCAGACAAGCTTTACAATTTCTTTTGTGACATGTAGTGAACAGCAGAAAAGGGGAACCAAACATTTTTCTGTGATAACTGCAGATTCTGAAATGAGGAACAGCAGGCGGGAAAATTCAGCCAATAAAATATAGGAATATCTAGCCACTATAGTAAGCTTATAAGCCTTTCAGTGCTGTGTCTTCATTTCACTTGTGCAGGAAGTAGTGTTGCCAGCAGGAGCAGGGAGGTGGTCATCCCTCTGTACTCAGCACTGCTGGAGCCACACCTCGAGTATTGTGTTCAGTTTGGGGCCCCTCACTACAAGAGAGACATGGAGGCCCTGGAGCTTGTCCAGAGAAGGGCAACGAAGCTGTGAGGGGTCTGGAGCACAAGTCTTATGGGGAGCAGCTGAGGGAGCTGGGATTGTTCAGTCTGGAGAAGAGGAGGCTCAGGGGAGACCTTATCTCTCTCTACAACTACCTGAAGTGAGGCTGTGATGAAGTGGGTGTCAGCCTCTTCTCCTGTGCAACTACTGATAGGACCAGAGGGAATGGCCTTAAGTTGCACCAGGGGAAGTCCAGGTTGTCTATTTGGAAAAATTTATTCTCAGAAAGAGTGGTCAGGTGCTGGAACAGGCTGCCCAGGGAGGTGGTGGAGTCACCGTTCCTGGCGGTGCTCAAGAAACATTTAGATATTGTACTGAGGGACATGATTTAGTGGGGAAATATAATATTGGCAGTAGGTGGTCAGTTTTACTAAATGATCTTAGAGGTCTTTTCCAACCTTGGTGGTTCTATGATTCTGTGATAACTGAAGTATTACCATGCATATGTGTTGTTCAGGAGAGATGTAGCTCGAGTAGTTTTTCACTTTGATGATCTGGACTGATGTTATGCAACAAGGAATGCTGAGTAGGGAGCTTTGGTTTTGATTCCTTTCTGTTTACTTCCAAAATCTGAAAAGGCATTATGTTTTTAAATGAATCAAAATTAGTGTCATTATTAGTATTTGGTTCCACAGCAGTTACTTCCCCTTTCCTAAGCCCCTCTAAATTTCCAGTACCTATTTTTTCTCTGAATCCTTGGTCTAGATCTTTATTTCAGCTTAGCTGGAAACTCTAGTGATTTTTACTTGCATTAGAACATGAGCATCAACTGCATCTCTAAATGCAGTTATTCGGTTAAAAACAGATGCTTCAGTCCTTTCAAACACATCCCTCCACCCAAAAAAGGCAATATCCACCTTTTGTGATTAAGATGAATGACAGTGTCCTTCTTCAAAGCGAAGTCACTGAGAAGTATCTGCAAATACACATTTCCTTTAGTATAAATACAGCATGGCCTCCAGCTCAGAGGAGCAGAGCAGGGGCAGGTGGGTGCAATGTGTCTGCCGTGCTGGATGGTTCTTCACTGCCATGCCAGCCTTTTTGCCTTCCCCGTGCAGCCCTGCTCCTGGGGAAGTCACGCACATGTTCACTAGTGAGATCTGTTGGAACAAGAATGGAGATGATGCAGATGCAATTTTGTATTTCTCTCCCTCTCTTACCTTTCACCTTATGTTTTTGAATTGGCATCTCCAGGGCATAAGAAAAAGTGGTTTCTTAAATAGGGAAAACAAGGTATGGAAACAATGCTTAATAAACAAGCTTATTGGTAACCTGTTTGTTTGAAGTAGATGCTGCAAGCCTAATTGGCAAAGGAGCGTGGAGCAGAACTGGCTGGCAGGGAGCCCCATAATGTCCTGCCCTATGGCTGTTTCTGCCCAACTTGGGAGTCAACATGGTAACTTGCATATGCAACCTTGAAATTAATCCTGTTTGACACTCTTCTGCCAAAAAAAGCCACCAAGAGGCATATCACTTTCTACTTTGATTAACCCAATGGAAATCAATTGGAAGGACACCTCCTCCAATTGTGCCTCACATTTCCACTTGCTCTTGAATAGAAATTATTGCAGGGCTAATAGTTGAGGCTTTCAACTGTTTTTGAAATATAGATAGATAGGAAGAGGCTGTGAAAGCTTGATGTACTTTGTTTATTCTGTGGATAGTCGATCCAAGGAATGGAAAAGGAGGTCACAGAGGAGATCAAAAGGAACAGCCATTGTCTTTAGTGTCCCTTGGTGGGTTTCAGGTTTTCACAAGCACAAATTGTCCATTCCTGAGGCAAAGGAAAGATGCTTCTCCAGAATGGAAACAAGCCAGCTAGAATTTGTCTAGGCCTATCCTCCTCTTCCTCAGACCCTTATCTTGAAGCAGGTGTGTATTCATGGGGATCTTTTCTCAGGTACGGATGTATTATTGCTACTCTTAAGGATGGAGACCAGCTTTGTAGTGATTTGCTTTTCTTCTTTGCATTAATACATAAAATTGAAGAGTGAAATGAGAATTTGCTGTCACTCAATGGACTGAGAAGTGGCAGAGCTTTTTTTACAGAGCTTTCTAATAGTAATGGTTTTAGCTTGAGGAAATGAGGTGCAAATGAGCTTGAGGAAATGCTACTGTATTATTGGTCTGCTTGAGTCCTCTCTAATACCATGTGAACCTACTAATGGCAGCAAGTTGAATTGTCTCAAAGATGGAGTTTCTGTGAATACTGTGGGAATGATGACAATAGAAGAGAGATTCCACTTTTTCTGGTTGTTTTTAAGAGGACAATAACATGTTCTGAGCTGCTTCATTTGAGAATGCAAACCTTTAAATCAGCCATGCTAACAACTTTTATGTTTTCACTGCCAGTCTCTGACTCTCAGAGACTTTGGAAATTTTAGTTATTTTTTTTCATCCAATAAATTTATCTGTTTCACATGGCTGTTGTATAATTAGTGTTTTCAATTAAAGAAAAATGTAATGAGTGAAAAAAGCACCTTTGAAACACACTCCTAAGTTAGTGAAAGCACTGCAACAGGAGAAAAAACTGAAAAGTGAAAGGAAAATGATCAGATTAAGAGAGGAAATTTTGCTTTTGTGTTATTGCACAAAATATTAGTGAGACTCACAGAAGACATACAAAAAATATTATGTTTTTAAGGTAGAACTCTAGCAACCTCATAGACAAGATCTGCATTTGCAGCAAAGTGAGAAGAAATGATCACAGGCCTACCATAGCTGAGTTTAAAAAAAAACAAGAGAGGAACCATAGTGACCAAAACTTGATTGATTTCCAAGAAGGAGAATGAAAGAAAGGATAGATTTTGTATACTGTAACCCTTTTATTCAGTTCTTCCAACGTTAGAAAAAAATGACGATTCTTTATGTATTCAGCAGAAGTGATAAGAAGTGGGTATCTCTGCTGGATTTCAGTCAGTTCTTTTTAGCTCTACTCCCATAACAGTTTCAGAAAGGTAGCCCTTGGAAGTAGTCAGTGTTTTTTTTATTTCCTATTGCTCTCTGCAGGGTCTCAGAAGTAAAACACCAGATTAAAAATAAGGAAATACACTGTTTTAAATGTGAAATAACAGCAATTTGCACATTCTAAGGAAGAAAGCTGTAAAAATGTTAATAAGCATTACTACTCTGAACAGTATACTCCCAGAGTAAAATCATGAAGGAATAATTTTTTTTATAGAAATTGAATTTTCAATCAGAGACCTAATACATAGTAGCAATGATGCTTCATGTCAGAGAACACTCTTCTACTCTGTACCCAGTTCTGAGTGAATTTCAAACTATCAAAAAATTGAGTTTATATGGGTTCAGCAAAGACTGACTAGAGCTTAACAGCTAAAATTTCTACCCGCATCAAGGCTTAGATTTTGAAGTAGCTAGTGAGTAACAATTAAAACCCAGCTCGCTTTGTACTAATATCCTGTGTAATCAAGCCCTGAATCTGTTATAAATTTTGTTTCTCTTATGAAAAGAGAGGTCAAAAATGAAACGATATTAGAAAAATAAACAAATGGGAATCTCTAAGCAGTTTTCTGAAATGCAGTATGTCTTTTGGCCCAGGATGTTTTATTGCTAGATACAGCCATAGCATCAGAAAACAGTTGAAAATCAACACTGAAATCAAATCCGATTCCTACCCAGTGTTTTTATATATTCTTTTGTATTTTGGACTTAAATAGTATGTGGCCATTTTTGAAACGAGGATTGGCTGATGGGTGGTCTTCTTGAGACAATGTTTTCCTTTCTCAGTCCCTAATGAAATTTGTGTGTGCTTGTTTTTAAATATCTCTGAGCAATTGTGTAATACTCTTTTTTGTGTTTTGACAAAAGCTGCTGCTTGGCATAAAGGGAAAAAGGAATAGCACCTATCAAAATAACCATATCTATCATGTTGTATCATGAAGAGCACAGGCTGATAAAATGTGTCATTCTAATACCAGCCACTTATGTAGATAAATTGATGTTGACCTTCTACCACTTTCAGTGACCCATTCTTCTTTTTGGAAAACGAGTAGGTGCAATTTCTCTTTCAAGGAAGATTTATTGTCATATAGACGATAGGCAAGGAAAACGTGAACTATTCTACTGCTATTTATTCTCTGGTCATCTTCAATCCTTAGGCCACTCTGTGTTGGCTTCATTGTGCCTGTCTCTGTCAGGTATTCACCATAGGATTTATTTTTCCATCGCATTCTTTCTGAAACTGTAATAAGAAATTTATTTTACAGCCTTAATGTGTTCAGAACACACAAGCTTAAGAACTTGCAAGTATGTACAATGGGAAAATTTCAGAACCACAATTAAGTTTGCAAACTTTTTGGAAGGCAGGATCATTATGTGCCTTTTTCTTTCTTTTTTTTTTTTTTGTAGTAAGTAAAGCTATGACATAAATACTGTGTAATTTCCATAACTGTATTGAGAGTGATGCTGGCATTTAAATCAAGCTAGTCTGTAATGCTGAAGTTCAAACCTGTGATGTCAGCTCTGATGTCAGGCTCCTTAGCATTACTTTGAGTATTTTAGGGTAAATTAACCAGTAGGCTGAATTCTGAAAATACACTAATTTAGTCTTTTTTGAACTTCAAATGGTGGAACTGTCTATAGCTCCCATATCATTATTTCTATGGAGTAAGTGCCTCTCCAAGTTCTTTTACATTTTGTTCCTTTTATTGACATGCTAATTACTGAAACTAGCATATAGTGAGAACCACAGTCTGCTGCTGCTCACATCCGTAGTCAGGAAGATAATAAGGTACCTTTAAATACTTTTCTTTTCTTTACTTTTCTTACAAGATGAAAGTGGATCAATAGAGAATACTGTGGCAAGCTGAGCTGGTTTTGTAATAATAATGGCTACCAACTGAATCAAGTAAAATTAATTCACAGCAATTGCTTTTATATTGTGGTTATTTTCAAGAATTCTGCTTCACAAAATGTCTCTTCACATGAATATATTTTAAAGAAAGTATCACAATGCATTTTGGGGCATAAATGGGCTTTTTTGTAATGCAGGTGACAGCTGAATGTCATAGTGAAACAGTCGATGATTACGTGCAGCTGGAAAACTTTGGTGATCCCACTGAGATCAATTACAAAGCTCTGGTCATTTGCAGATAAGTGAGGAAGTAGTTAATCAGGCATGTATACTGATAATAGGAGACCCCTTTAACCAAGGGCGTATAGTGGGCCTTGTCCCACTTGAATATTTCCACCGTTAAAATGGCTGTATTAATAATTATAATTCTCTAAGCTTGTTTTCACTCACATTGATATCCGTTGTGTTTCCCTTGTCTTTTAATAACCTTGAAATTGATCTATTTTGTCTTTGATCATGGTTAGCTGACCAGGAGGAGGTCAGAGTTCCATTTCAGTCCCTTGCCTATTGGCTTTAGTTGCTGACGGTTTCCTTAGATGCGTTGTTACTAATTTCCATGGATTTGTTTTAAATTAAGAGATCAGAAAAAGAGTTGAATGTCAAATCTGTACCAGGAATTAGTGGGAAGATCGGAATAAAAAAAAAAGCTTCAAGCTGCAAGAGGCGAAGTACAGATTGTGATCCAAAAGTAACAATCAAATGTACTTTTATGAGGCTACCAGCACAAGTTGTTGATGCTGTTTCAGGCTTTATATTATTTTTGACACAGCCAGATGAATTTATTACCGGACTGCTTAGAGATGCTGGATTAGCTCTGTATAGGCTATGGCAAATTTAGACTTTAAGAGAAAGTTACTGGTCTGATCATCTGTTCAGTCACTCCAAGAGGTAGGTAATGATATAGGTATTTACTGTGTATTGATAGTGTTTTCCTTCATAACCGTAGGATTCCTAGGCTGAGGCAGTGGAATATTTTTTTTTACCTGAAATCTTCTGTTATCTTTGTCTTCTTCGCCTCGCTGTGTTCAAATTTAATTGTCATAGAGAATTCTTGAATAAAAACCTTCTTAAAAGCATTCTCTTGAAGGAGAGATATTTTAAAACTTGCTTGCTTTTAAGTTTGCATATTTTTCTGTTGACTAAAATATTATGGAAGAGGATCAGTGGGAGTTGTTTGCAATAGCTGCGTAGCTTGCAGAGTCATGATCTCCTAGGTGACCTTATTGTCGGTGGGTATATTTTCTCTGACATGTTTGGGGTTTTTTTTTTGTTTGTTTGTTTTAACCCTGTTGAGTTAAGTTAATAACTTGGGCAGTTTATTCAATGTTTTTTCTAATGGGTGACTTTAAAGCAGGCATGTTGAATGCATGGGCTGCATGCAGCCCGGCACAGCTCACGTTGTGGCCCATCCCCTGCCCTGTGCCATCATGGTGGCAGCTGTTTGCTGCTGAGTGGCCTGGCTGGGCCCTGGGTGAGCAGCCATCACTCAGCAACAACCAAATATCATTGTTCTGTTAACCCTATCTGGGCTGAAACCAGGGCACAGAGTGCAGCACAGTACTACCTCAAGTAATGGCAAATAAGTTTATGGATTTTAATTCATTGGCTAAACACAGTCCTGTGAGCAGCAGTCAATATGCAGCTGTCCTTTCAGTGTGATAAAGGTATTTGGGAACAGATTTCAAGATTTCCCCAAAATTATCAGTTTTGTAGCTGCTAATTTGCTCTATCAAAGTGTTATTGTGCTCCTTGCATCTGTTGTAATTTCCGTGAAATAAATAGGAGGCATTATTTTCAGAGCAGCCTACATAGATGTGGCCCAAGACGATTCCTCTTCACTCATTGTGGCCAAGGCAAGCCAAAAGGTTAGACATCCATGCTTTGAAGCATTCAAAAATGTGCAGACTGTGCTAGAGGAATATTTCTTTGTTGAATAAGAGCACAGCGATGTCTGATGTTGTGTATGGACATTAAACCTTATAGACCTAGTCATGAGCCAGGATGTGCCAGTCTCATTCCAGTGAGTCTGGGTCAAACTCTATTAATTAATATAACTTTTAGACATGAGATATGAAGAAGTGGAAGGCATACTGTTTGGGTAATCCCACTTGAGGTCTTTCAGGTTTTAACCCTACTACTACTGCTTGCCTTTTAGCTTTATGTGGTGAGCACTTTAATGTGGGGAAGCTGAAAGGTAAATGCAATGATTTGGCTTATTCTAATCTTTCATGATACACCACATCTGCTGCTTCTGTATTACCATTCTGAAATGGTCAGCACAGATGACGATTGCAATGTAGGGTAAAATTGGTCTAAAATGCCACCCAGTGAGTATAAGGGAATAAATTGAATGTGGCTAATATTCCATTCTGAATAGTTCTGTTTCCTCTGATCTGCGAGTGCAGATATGAAACTATACAATGAACTGGCCATTTCTCTCACTCAATCTTGACTTGTGCTGATCCTTCAGAGCCAGTTTCCTGAATTCTAGTGTACTTAAATTATGATCTGGAGCAGTGGAATATGCATAAACATTCTGTTGTGAGTGGTTATCGTTATCTTAAAGAATGCAATGAATTTTATGCGTGTTCTCCAGGGTTCCTTAAAATGTGCTGATGAGCAAATACACTTGCTTGTAAACCAGTTCAGTGGAACAATTGTGAAATAAAAACACAGTAGAACACAAAGCAGAGTTATTGTAGGGCTGGGATTTTAAAATGTCAAAAGCATCTAGAGAATTTTGGAGAACAAATCCCACTGAGAGTCAAAGGGATTTGTGTGGTTAAATCCTCCAGCCATTTTGGAAAAATGTCTCCTAAATGAATAAATAAAGGGAAGCTGTGCATTCACCCTGTTCTAGTTTTGAGCAAGGTTCTGATAGTACGACTGCATCTCTACACCTAGATAGTTCTGAGGGAACTTTTGACAAAAGAGCTCCTAAAGTGATCCTGTAACAACAAATCAGTGTATCCACTACCAAGGAAGAAGACATTCAGGAAATAGACTTCACGTGAGAGCAGGTAGAGAAACCTGAAAATTACAAAGAAGATGGAAAAAAGAAAGACTCACACACAGAAAAAAGAATCCAGAGGATTGTTTTGGTTTTGTTTGTTTATTTATTTATTTAAGAATACCTTTCTTTCTACAGTGTTACTGTAGCTTCTTTGGAGATTCAAACTTCATTCCTCGTGCTTTGGGGAAATAGATTTGGATCTTGCTGAAGTGTCTGTGTCTCCATTATCCTTTACTGAATATTGCCTCCTTCACAGATACCTTTCTTTTAAAGACTATATAATACCGGGTTATATCCAGCACAACCTTATCATTTGGTTACTTAGGAAGATGATTTTTGCATAGGCTAGTGTTTGCCTGCAGTGAGTCAAATAGAGCATAATTCAGCTCTGTTTTAGTTTGATACATATTTACCTCAAGTCCAAGCATAGTAGAGGGAATCCAAAAGCCCAGCAGAAGCCTAGTCAAATGACAGTTTGCATTATACACTAGATATATTTCTCAAAATTACTTTCCTTTGAGATTAGGTTTCTGTTCCAGTGTTCAGTGCTGAACTAATGGTATGCTCATCACTTCAAGTTCAAATACTGATATCAATGTAGGTATTAATATCCATCCTTTGTGTATTGTTGCTGCAGTGCTGATAATTCCTCCCCAGTTCAGATGGGTATACCAATGAAAGTATGTTGTACACATTCTCGTGTTATTTTTAAAGCAAAGCATCCATTTTTTATTGTTTGTATTCTGAGAAAGGTCTGAAGAAATTCTGAGATTTTAATATGTTTCTTAGCTTCTTTTTCCATGTCTTCTGAACTTGAGCTAACCAAGCCAGAAGTACTGTTATGGAAGTACTTCCGTATATGCTCCACAATTGTTACTCTATTCTTTGAATTTTCTATGCCAGAAAAATGTCCTCAGGACTTGCCTAAGTCAGGATGAGTAAAGTCTCACTTTCCTACACTGAGACATTTATGAAGAGCAAAAATACGAAGAGAATTGACTCATTTTGACAGTACACCTGCACCAGGGGCAACTATAGCTGAGGAACAAAACTCTGCTTGTGCATAGGGCTACCTGAGTTCACGGTAGTATGCATATTTACAGTACAGCCTTTCACTGAGGAGATGGATGGCATTGAATTTGTGAGAGAGAAGGGCTTCAAAATGTGTTATGGTCAAATAATTTAAGAGCAGTGTGTTTTGAAATGAGCTGTTTATCTATCTCATAGAGACAGCAGAGGTGTTAGTAGTACAAACCATCCTGCCCGAGTCTTCCAGTATGCTCTTACTTTGCTGTGGAAAGTGAGAACCTCCCTGCAGGTGTGAAAGCAGTGAGTCTTCAGCTCACTCTGCTACTGGCAGCTTGTCTGAGACAGCCAGAATGGTGCCAGCTAGTGCTGCCTGCTACTGGAGGAGTCCTGAGAAGCTCTTTAGATCAAGCACCCTACAGCAAAAATAAAGGAACTGCTTTGTTTTCCAGTAAAAGCTCTCAGTATATTTCCATTCATGCAGAGGGGATAACATTCCATTAGTTACACCAAGAAAAAAGATACAAGGAATTGTTTATGTGAAGCTCAAAGGGAAGATTACGTGAATTACCATCTGATAATGGAGGCACACAGAATTAATGATAAAGGTACATGCCTGTGTACGTCAGACCTTTGACTCTCTAATCCTGCCCAATTGCTGCAGTCAGGATCATAGAGATTATTTCTGTGAGCTATTGCTCAGCAAAAACGAAACAGATCAACCGTAGTTTGTGGAATTAGATCAGCCCTGTCCTGAGGCATAGAACACAAAATACAAAGCTTCTGGCAAAAATAAAGAGAAATATTGCCAGCTTGTCCTTAAATCTTAGTGAGAAAAACGCATCTGTTGTGGCTATAAAATAAGTGACTTGTTTTAAAGGACAAAAAAAGCATCAATATGTTGTTCTGGAGCTATGTTTTTTGCAGTGCAGAATTGTTCTAGCGATCACAGCAGTCAAGGATGGAGACTATTAATTGAGTCCATTCCCTTGCACTCATGGACATAATCCCCTGATGCAAATACGTGGTTTATTAAGGTTACAGTGTATTTGCTGCGGGAATCAGATCTCTAATAACATCATCTCCGGAGCTGTGGAGGAGTAATGCTTCTTCCCTTTAAGACGTGCACTGTGGATGGATTGCACCGATGCTATAAACTAATAAAAGGAGTGGTGTAAAAGGGCAATGGAAGTGAACAAAGAGCAGTAAAAAAAGGCCACTTGAATGAAACCATCTATGTTCAGGTTATTTGAAGGCACTGAGTACTTTTCAAATAGGTCACTGTTTGATGAGACAACAGATATGTTGACTTGAGACATGCTTAAATTCTTGTGGCGGATTTTGAGTATCAGTTTCCATCGTAGTAAACTGGAGCCTGGAGAGGATAAGTGTGCTGAACCACACAGCAAATCTGAGAGGCAAGAAGGCATCAGTTTCTGGTTCTATCGGAGTCTTCTTCAAATACTTGAATAAAAGGCCAAAAGAATGGTTCTAGCACTCCAGACTGAAGCAGGGGGAAGAGATTTAAAGAGCCAAATAGCTTTATTGTATTGTCTGTGAAACATAATTCAGTACGGGCTTTTGCCAAGTTCTCTGTCTTCCCGACTCCTCTGTGTGAAGTGTGACTCTTGCTGTACAGCTTAGCTTCCCACAGCAGCATTGGAAACAGCCCTATTGTACAGATGTCAGTGGTTGTATCCTTCCTCCTCCACCTACTCCAGGCTTTTGCAACTGCTGAGACTGCCTCATATATACCAGTAGATGCAATGGTAGGAGCACTGGGATGCATAAAGCAATGGATTTAAGTCACTGTGTTTGTACATTGCAATGCACGTTGGAGGCCCGAGCACCAAAACCTGCAGATAGTACAGCTGTGTGTCTAACTTAAGTCTCAAGAGTGAGCTTGTGATACATGCTTCATTTTTAACTTACCTGATGCTTTTATCACAAGAGACTTGGTTCTTTAAAGTAAATTTAATCCATTCTCCACCTGCCTGCCACATTCTCAGAGCTGCTTCATATTTTTTTCCATTGTAAGAGCTGATGTCTTCGTAAAGGCACATGAAACACAGCTGAGAATGGTATTTTTGTTTACTACCTGTTGCTTTACAAGCTCCATGTAGCATAGGACAGTACAGAGGAGAAGCTCTGAAACCAGGACTACTGCTTTTATTAGGATTTTAGTTGGAGTTTCTCAAAATTGTACCTCACTCAGCGTTTCGGTTTGACTTGTCAGGGTCCATAACTCAGGGAAGGAAGCATTAAACTTCAGAGATCAGCTCTGGATGAGGGTGTTAAAAGTTGTTCATTCAAAAATCAAGATACCAAATTGTTCGTGGTTTTTTAAAAAATGTCGGTCTTTGCTTTAAAACTTCCGACTAAGTGCTCACCTGTGCATATATATACACATAGTGTTAGAAAACTGGGATCTGAAATGGTGTCACTTTAAATCTTTTTTCACCATTCAGAAAGCTAGTTACAGTCACTGCCACCTTCCTAAAATAAATGTGAGAGGAAACATCGAATTAATCACAATACAAAGGCTGCCTGAAGAGCAGTAGCTCATCAAGATTCCTTCTTGCAAGATCCATGTTTCTTTAAGAATCCTAATTGTTATAGTATTTTTTTCTTTAGTTGGAGTGTGTGTAGTATTCTGCAACAATGAAATGCTTTACTGGGCTATTTATCATCCTTTGCCTTGAGCAAGTGTATACAATTTTTTTTTGTGCTAGTGTTATACTCAAAAGTTTTTTTATCCTGGTATCTGCAGGCTTTTAGAACCTGTGCAATGGAAGATGCACAATGAGAGAGAATACATTATTGCCTCTGAAAATCCGTCCTTTAAAGTTACAGAGAAAACTGCTTATTTTTCCATTGCTGTTCTCTGGATTATAGCACCACCTACAAGTTACTTTCAAATAGCAGATGCAAGCTGATGATTTTTGCATGGTTTTTGTACCTTCTTCCATGATGTAGCTGTAATTGCCCACTCTTCCCATGCTCAGGAAAGCATCAGTGACTTCAACCATAGCAATTTGCTGCTATTTAGGAAACTATGGCTCCTAAACATTTTGTTCTTTTCTTAGGAACCACAGCTTCATCCAGTTCTAAAGGGCAATACCCGTCCCTGGAACCCATTTATTTTTCAGGTCTAAACTAATGAGGGAAAAGGAGTCTTGGAAGGGAGCTTATTAAAATTGAGGGTGGTCCGTATGCCAAAACACGACAAACTAACATAAACAGCACTAATGGAAGATCAAGTCCAAAGACTGAAGGTCGTTATGGTGAACCAAAAGCAACCTTATTGTCCCTTCAAGTGGAGCATGGGGCTAAACTACTTTATTTTTTTCTTTTTATCTCAAAGTCCTGTCAGTTTGACAAGTTTGATTACTTAAGTTTTGTGAGAGTGAAATCAGTCTTACTATATGACAGGGTAACTAAGCTGTTTGCCCCAAATATCAGTAAGTTATTTCAATGGCTGTAATGGCCTTGGTGAAGTTTATTCTTCCTGGTCTTTCAGAGAGCACAATATTCTGTGTGTACTTTCATGGCATTATGTACAGTTCAGGAAGTATTCATCTGTAGCTCTGCTGTTGGTTAATCCCTCTCTCCAGTAGCTGACAAACTTTTACTTTTATGGAAATCATGATGACACTCTTTATTCTTTCATTTCTGCTATAACAGAAATGTTATTTGTACTCAACAAAAATATAAGACACTTACCAATAAGGATGCACTTTACATCTATCAGAATTGCTTACAGACTGCTCTTGCAGTAACACTAGAGAAGCAAGCCAAGAAGGAGGCTTGGACAATGCACTTTGCGGTTTAGGAAGCCTTGGCTTTGTTCAGTGTCAGAAAAGAGATATTGCCATCTGTTTTGAACCAGTGAGTGCTGCTGCAGACCCAAAGACCCTCATCAGACTTCCCACGTGGCCTTGACCTGGTCTCATGGATGCTATTTATATGAGTAGCTGCCAACTGCTTCACAGCTTAAAAAATTCCTGTCTTGCAGCCAGAAATTACCACCCCTTCTACTGAGGTGATGAGCTGTCCTGGTTAGTCTCTTCTGACTCTTCAGCTTGTGCTGACCTATTTTTACTCTGCACTAAAATGGACTGGAATCACACAAAGAACATTCCCACTATCAGTTATTCCTCTATTCATTATAACTGATAAAGAGACCAGTTCCCTGACTTGCAGAGATATAGAGAGAGGCTTATTGGCTGCTTGGATATTGTGGAAATGGAAGCCAAATATGATAGGACTAGGTCTTTAAATTTAACATTGTGTTGACCAAGGAAACAGAGCTCTTTTTCTGATAACTGCTTTGACATTGAGCCACATCTGCTTATATTGCTAAGAGTTTTTTCACATCCACCCCAGTACCATGGGACACAAACCCCAAACTCAGAGTCTTCTCTCTAGTTTTTGTGTTCAAATTATCAAGGAGTGTATTTAATACCCCTGTGCCATCAGCAGTACAGCTGCTCAGTTATTCCTGATTTCTGTGTTTGAACTTCTGTACCTTGAATGGGTATCACTGTACTTACGTTGCAAAGTTGCTTTTGTTCATTGGCTATTAATGTACTTTAACTGTGGAGGAAGGTTGGGTAAGGGCTAAGTAATACAGCCTCATTATGAGAGACTGTATTTACTTTTGATGCATTCTATTGTTTGGTAGCTATCAAGAGCCAGAAGTTTCCAGCAGTTAGAATTACCAGGGTGGAATGAGCTAATGCATACTCACAGCCTTAGCTCTATCGGTTTGTTCGTATTCTACCAGCCTGGGGACTGTGCTGTCCTAGCCTCACAGCACTGCAAGTTAGTACTCATTATTTAAAAAACCCTACAAGCTTAACTCCTCATCTGTTGTATTTAAAATGCACTGAGCTAGACTCTTGTTTTAGGTTTTTAAGGAAGCTACAGGGCCTCGAGCTTCTTGCATTAGCAATCAGTAGGTTAGATCAAGTCTTTCAAAGGCATTACGCTCATCTCGATGTAACAAGTTCCCAGGTATTCAACTGTGACTCATACTCCTTACATTGCTCTTAATACAGCAATAAGAGGAAAGAGAGATCTGCTGGCTTTAGATTAATTCAGTTTTTTGTATGCAACAGAAATTTTTACTGTTCGTGTGATAGATGCACACATAATTTGTTATGTGTTTCACCTTCCTCCTTATCCTCTTCATTGCATCAGTCCCAGCTTTCAGCTGTAGGCTGGCTGAGGTGTTCAAAGGATGGAGTAACCTAACTGATGGGGTAACTGTTACTTCATTGATTCCAGGCTGTGCAAGCAGGGAAGACATGACCTCTGTGGGCCACAAAGCTCTGGGTTTTGTAGGCTCAGTGAAATTGCTAGCTGAAGATGCAAACTGGTAAGTTCCTGATGGTGACAGCAGTTACTTTGTAAATCATCCTCTTTCTGCTGCAGTTCCTTCCTGACCTAGTTGTTTAGTCTGTATTCTGTTACCCACAGACACACACTGGGGAAAGAGTTGGTTTTCTTAGCCTGTTTCCTAACTACACAACATGCTTCTCCAGTGGGGTTAGGTGAAGTAGTTTTCTAGATTGAAGATTTCTTAGATGTTTTGGAATTTTTTACAGCACTGAAGTTTCTATGCCTTTTGGTGGTTGTGGGGAAATTAAGTGTGAATATACCAAGAAAAACTTTAACAAAATTAAAAAAATATATATTCATAGCAGGAGGACACTTAATCTTTCAGCAGAAAAGGATCCATTAAATTCCCAAGTGCATTACTATTAGCAGTAGGTGCCTTGTCAAAATGATTTATTTATTTATTTATTTGCCTAGGAGTAGTCCTATTTCATCACACAACTGTGAGTTTTCTGACAGAGTTGCTAACTCCTGCTGGTAGAGTTTGTTTAGCTGCCCTTCTGCTGACTCCTATTTCTCCTTTGCTCACTTCATTTTTTTTTTAATTGCAAACTATTTTGGAAGAGAATAGGATTCAATATTTGAGAATTCATCTACTCCTGCTGCTTCTTCCCTGACTGAAGTCATAATCAACTCATGGAATCACAGATGGCTTCTTAGGAGGTGTTTATGTCATAGGAATGTGGCTTCAGGTGGGGACAGTAAGAAGTAGGAGGAGAAGAAATGTAATTGTACAGGTTTCATACTAGCTACTGTAGTAATAAAACCAAAAAACGACACTTGCTAGTCCCAGCAGAGAGACAAAATTATTACCGAACTGAGAATAGCTGAAAAGTTTTGCCTATTCTGTCAGAAGCTCCTCAGGATTTTTTTTTATTTTAACAACTAGATTACCAGCTTGTAGATAAATAAATAAATATATATATATATATAGTGTAGTATCTTGGGTTTTATTTAGGTTTTTATTATGTTATATATATAATATATATAATATATATAGTAACAGATATACTATATATATATAGTAACAATATAGTAACAGATGCCAAAGGTAATCCAATAATTTCCAACCATCTTTTACCCTGAGAACAGAACTTAGGTTGTGGACATGGCTGTAATAATTTAATTATTTCTTTTGGCAGAATATCTTGGTTTCAGAAAAGAAGGGAAGACAAATGATATCAAAATACCAGAAGCTGAAGCTTTAGGTATAGGGAAATCAAATGATGGCTTTAACCTGGAAGCTTAAGATGCTGGCAAAGCATTCTGCTGAATCTCTGCTGAGTTGGCCACATCGGGAGGTAGTCTTGTGCTGGCCCTGTATACATGGAGGTATGGTTGAGCAGATCGTGTTTTTCTACTAAGATACCATCCTTCACTCCCTCCTCTCCATATTTGTTTCAAGAAGAGCAATGCAGGTAGCGCTCTGAGACCTCATTGAACCAAGAATTTTCTCTGTCCAGTTAGCAAATATCTTGCATCATTGATTGTAAGAATTAATTTGACCATAGTTCTCTAACTAGTTACAACATATTAGCTCCATCTTAAACAGTATTAATTTCCAGTTATCAGGGAATAATATCTAGAAATGCTAACAAGAAAATTTCACTTGCGCTCTATTGCAACTGCTCTTTACATGGGGGCTCAGTGCTGCAGGTTTTTTTCCACCTGATCCCACCCTAGTGCTGATATTGATCTACTCTTATTGCTTAAACTTGCATGGGTTATTTGTTTCCAGCTGAGTTGGTCTCTTAATCTGAGTTTGGGTATGTAGCCCTGATGATGTGAACCTAACCTGGTTCCCAACTCAGCTCAGAGGGCCTCTGTCCCCTTGATGGATTCATATACGAGGGCTGCTCCAAAAGTAATAGATTTGAATATTCTGACCTGCAACATCAGAGGTGAATGTTGGTGGTATGGCTGTAGAGGTTGAACCTTCCCACCAATATTCTGTTACATGTTGTTGCCATGCGACAGATGGCAGCAGAGGGGCAGTCTGACAGAGCAGCATCTGACATGGAAGTGCAAGTGAAGCAAAGGTGTAGAACTGAATTCCCCCATGCAGAACAATGGCATACATTGACATTCGCTGATGCTTGCTGAATATGTTTATGGAAGCCAAACAGTGGATGTCAGCACAGTGAGGTGGTGGATGGTGTATTTCAGCAATGGTGACAACAACTTGAGAGACAAACCATGTTCTGGCTGACCAAGCAGATTTTAATGAGTGTGGCGTGCATGATCTCATTCATGGCTGATGAAAAAGCATAGCTGATGGTGTTGACTATGTTGAAAAAGAGTATTTTGTAGCTGAGAATTTGCTTTTTCAAACAGTATTATTGTGCTCTTTGTTGTTTCCATGGGAATAAATATGAAGCATTAGTTTCAGAGCGACTGACATACTCAGCTACATGCCTCAGTTGTCACTGTAAAATGAAGACGGAATAAATCTTTGTGTAAGGTAAGGAGCAGAGTGGTAATAAATGCTTTAGCAAATAGAAACACCATTCACTGGAGCCTCCTTCCTTCCTTTCCTTTATCCTCTGGGAAGAGTTAAGCTTGCAGTGAAGGTGGACTGTATCTTGTGAATCACTGACCTTATGTCTGTATCACTCCATGGGCTACTTTGCTACTTCCTATGAATCTTCTGATAAATCTGTTCTTCCAGTTCACACACTTCTAGAGAAACTATACGTACCAGTTACAAATATCCTCTCCTAGTATTTCTTTCTGTTAGTCTTATTCATTGGGAACTTGGAGCAATATCCAGCTTTACCACCTAATGCAATGACCAGTATCAGAACACTGATCCTGATTTCACAGTACCCCTGTGTACATTATGAGGACACTTGTCTTTTTTTTTTTTTAAATACAGCAGAACATAACAACTGTTGGATATTTTACAGAATACTACGTTCACATGCTATCAATTTAAGGATTCCACTTTCAGTTGAAGGTCTTCAGTTCTATTGCTTCTATTCCTACCATTTCTTGTCTTTGGGTCTCATCGGTAAACATGGGATTGTCTTTACTATTTAACTGGAGTTCATAATAATATCATAAACTTCTTGGAGTTTAGATGAGAGTTGTAGATTTGTCTTTCCGTGATTTTCTTTCTAATATTGTTTGCTGAATGCAAAACCTGTTAAAACAGGTAAGATGTTCTGGGTATCAGGGACAAGGAAAGCCGTACCATAACTGTTTTATTCCTTAACAAGTAGAAGGTGAAGTAGGATGAGCTTATATGGGCTGAACCCTCTCCCACGCTTACTGGACCACTGCATTTGAAATTGAGAAATTCTTTTATTTGTGTTTATTCTTGCTCTCTGATTTAATTGATACATTTCAAGAAGTAGGGAGATTTAAAAAATTGTTATCTTTGTTTTGGATTTGAGGAATTAGTTCCTACTGCATATTTCTGTCTTACACAAGTTGTACATAACATGTAAAAAATTTTCAGTTGGAGTACCACCCTCCTATATGTATGTATCTGTGCATTTTTCTTCTCTAGTGTGGTGGGCCTGCTCATTTATTTGCATTACTTTATTTTTTCTGAACCCACAGGTGCTTTAATTTCTCAACACCCCTTTGTAGTCATGCCTTTGTCTATCTACTTTACCCCTCCAATGTTCAGATCACCCACTAAGCTGACTCCGTTCAAGAAAGCCAAACAGGGTACAAATAAGAATTCTTGGTTTTAAGTATGCATAAGCAAAAAAACAAAAGAACCAAACCAACCAAACAAACAAAAAAACCTTTAGACAGCTCATCAAAGGTCTTGGAATGCTTACTTCCTTGCAGAAAAAAAGTGTGGATTGAAAAATAATGTGTGCTTCAGTATTTCTACTCTGCAGGCCGTGTGTGGGATATAGGAAAAATCAGAGAATCACTCACACATTCGTAGTTCTCTGTGCACACAAAATCTACAATCAAATTGGATACCGTCATACCATCAGGTTCTCTTTTATGGTTGCAGCTAACTCAAATGGATGGCAAATGCTAGCTTTGCAGATGACTTCTCAAAAATACTGCTGTTATTGCATCTAATTATTCTCACATAATGCACACTTCCTCCTCCCAGGACTCACTTCAGTGCCACTGAACTGGTGATAAAACCTGAGCACTGACAGCATGAGCAACTAGCATTCTTAAGGGTAAACATGAAGACTTATCACTTGGCTGCTGCAGCAAATTGTGATAGGGAGGTGAGTACTGTGTAGTGTCAATTTAAGATTAAGCATTGCAACAAAGGGGGAAAGAAAAATATCTGTACTTGATAATGAATCAGTACTTAATAGGTCTGATTTGCATAACTTTGAGCAAGCTATCTCTCAATCAAGTTGTTGCAATTAAATACATTTCCAAACTGCTCAAACAACATAAAAACTAAAGGTAGTTTTGATTTTCACCTTCTATTAGCTTGGATATTTTTATCTAATGGGTAGAAATGCTGTGAATTTGACAAGACTGGGATAGTCAAGAATTCTAATTTGTAATGTATAAAGGGCTTATTAAGGTTATGGTGTTCCTGTCTTCCAGTTGTTTCTTGTGCTTAGTAGGTCCCAGATGATAAAACCTGAGTATGTGATTGCAAGCTACCATGCTTCATAGTGAAGTTATCCTATCCTTTAGGCTATTCTAATTTCACATTTAGCCAAAAGGACACTTCCCTCAACCACAAAATCTGTGTTCAGCCACTCTTTTATTCTGATCCTGCTTGAGTTTCAGAGCCATTTTCAGCTTAGAGCTGTGCCACACCTGAACCACACTAGAATTTAAAAATAAGAATTATCTGCTTCTCTTACCTGGTGGCTAATCTGACAGGCATGCCTGAACTCCATTAGAATCTTCCCATCTAGCTGATTAATTTGAGATATTCTGATCCAATATGAAATATGGATCAGAAATGTGAAAAGCAAGGCCATCCTCTTGTTTCTCCAGATGAGTGATATTTTGGCCATTTGGGAATGAGTTGACAGTATCATTCCCATTATCTGGCCTACTGAATATTTGAATACTTTTATGAGGTGGACCAACAAATATGTAAGAAATTGAGAGTGTATGTCAGCCCAGAGCAAAGCGGAGTTGCAGGGCACAGCAAATCTGGATTCAACATAAACAAAGGAAATAGCTTAATGGATGTGAAGAATCTAATTTTTTTTTCCAGTACTCCCTAGAGGTCAACATCCTAAAAGTTCCAAATGGTTTGTATTGATGCTTACCTCCCTTGTGGTCACTGTCATTTTGCAATCTGTGCATTCCAATCAGTTCAAAGTTCTCTTACGTTTTGAATATCATTGAATCTACCCTTGGTCTTTAACCTATGAAAGAGAATAAAAAAAGTAAAGAGTGTGCAAACCAAAAGAAAGTAAAGAGGGGTGACTGCAAGCCAAAACCATGAGGTAAATAACTCCCGTCCCGTACACTGAAAGTTCATAATCTAATTAGCTGATGAAGTTTCAGTTTCTTACAGATACAGGGATTAAATATCCTGCCCAGTGACAGGTGGCACAGAAAAGAGTGGTGCCACTCCCTCTGAAACTTTTGGCTGGTAACTCCATCAAAGATGGTAGATCAGACCTGCACAATGTCTTCCTAATTTCACATTATGAGGCTGTTTATCATGCAGACCATTTATTTCCTGATGAAGCAAGGATCAGTAGGATAAATGATTGTACATATGCTGCATATCCAGGGCTTAAAAATGTCTTTGTGATACTGGAAAAAGGCAGAGATGCTGCATGTGAGGAAGGGGAGAGAGTGTTAATTGCATTCACATTCATCACTTCAGGAGCGTGAGTTGTTGATAAAGTGCTGATAGCTAAGATAACAAGCTGCATCCCCATGTAACATCCCATTTTTACTTGTTGCCTTGCTTCCTAAAGCAATTCCACAGCCTGTCACTGAAGTAGAGTTTCTTTCTTGAACTGATGCTTGTTTTTGTGAAAAAGCAACGGGCAAATATGGCATTAAACCTAGTTCCCACACTTTAATGAAATATCAAGTTTTTGGCAAGGGCTGTAGCATCAGTAACACGGGTTGTATCCTAGGCGTGCTTCACTATTGCTTGGGATGGTGTTTGATTCCAGGATCTCTTAGAGCTGCTTATAAGACATACCCAAAGACTTTAATGTCTTCAAAACATCTCTGTGTTGTATTTGTTGTTAGTGGCTTCTGCTGCTGTTAATTAATGTGGATGCAGCCCTATTGTTTACTTAGTAGAGACAGCAGTGTGAGGAAGTCTTTCTGCAGGAATGTCTAGGTAATGCACTTCTATTGCCATTCTTTGAGTGGAAAGGGACTTTTGACCTGTTCCCCTAAGTAAAGAAATAAAACGCTAAGCTTGGCCTATTTAGTCTTCATCTTTAACCTATGTTGATATCTGGCATATATTGCTCTGGGTCTTCCTTTGAGAAATGTTTTATGTTGTAAAGAAAGTCCAGCATAGTGCAAAACTTCAGGAGGGTTTCAATTACAGTCTTCTGCTAATCATAGTGTGGGAGGATGGACAGAACATGAACAGTTGGGATTTCTGTCCTGAGTTGAAAATCTGTAGAAGGATTTCTTAAATTGCTCTGGGAAAACTGGTGATGTTTCCCCGTCTTGAAGTGGCATCTAGTACATATACTACCACTAGTACATGTATGGCCTCAAGTTGTGCCGGGGGAGATTTAGGCTGGACATTAGGAAATACTACTTCTCTGAAAGAGTGGTCAGGCGCTGGAATGGGCTGCCCAGGGAGGTGGTGGAGTCACCGTCCCTGGAGGTGTTCAAGAAACATTTAGATACAGTGTTGAGAGACATGGTTTAGTGGGGTTATTGGTGGTAGGTGGATGGTTGGACTGGATGATCTTGTAGGTCTTTTCCAACCTAACTAATTCTATGATTCTATGTAGGAAGTTTGTGTCTCTGGTTAAATATTAATGGACTCATTGATCTTAATAAAAATATTTTAAGGTTACTGGCCAAATGGTAACTAGAATACTGGGACAACCATTTTCTTTCTCTTTCTGTCTTTTTTTTTTTTTTTTTTAATGCCTGCTACATTAAAAAGCATTATGTTGTATCAATCTGAAATGAGCTTTTCACTGCATGGATTACAAGGTGCTAAAGAGTGAATGTGTTGTCTAATTCAGCCCTTTTGAATATTCTTTATGGTACTCTTCAGATTCTTAATTATGTTACATTAAAACTATTCTTTTTGTTGTTATTTAAAATAATTATGCTTTCATGTACGGTGTGGCAGTAGAACAGATAATAAAAAATACAGTCTTTTTTCATGCTTAGATCTCTTTTTTATGCTGTATTTGTATACTTATCCGTACAAGTTTAATAATGCTTTAACCTAGTTTTTTTGAATTTGCTATGAAATAAGATTCATTGAGGTTCATGACAGTAACCTCTATGTTAAATCACGGGGAGAGGGGGACACACCTTGAAAATACTGCTTTAGATAGTCAAACACTAGATTATCTGTGGTTACACAGATCAACTCTGTTTAGCTCTTTCCAGTGTGTGTGTCTATTTTGGCAATAATAAGCCTGTAAAATAATCAGTGATTGTTTGAGACATCTGCTCAGATTAGAATAACTGAGTACCAATATTTTGATAACATTGCATTTTCACACAATGAGCATAGCTGACCTGTAAGCTGAGTGTGGTACGAGAAAGAGACAAGGAATACAAATTCAATTCTAAATTCTTTAGTAAGATGTGTTTCTTTACCTCAGAAACAAGAGGTCAAGTTCTGAAACTGAGAAATAGGGTGCTTGAGGACTCTAAAGAAAATAAAAATGTATCACCTTAATATCTGTCAGATCTGCTTTTGTGAGAAATTATCGATGCACGTGTTTTGAGTTCTGCAGCACAGAACAAATGTCTTCTGGAGAGCAAGAAGTATTCTCTTTGGTTCTCAGCATGATCGAGGGATTTGTAACAGTGAGGCCCATGGCTAAAGGATTGTCTGGAGAACTGTTTGTACTGTAATGAACTGTGGGGAGCCACGTCTACTGATAATCAATTAGAATGAAGGAGTATAGCTTATTTTTTGAGATTTGATATTGAGTTTGCAGCTGAATAAAAAAGCATTTCCTTACTTATAAGTAAGACAAACCTGATCAGTAAAAGAGTGAGACAGTAAATGTGTAATCTCACAGTGTTTTACTGAGTTCTGATAAGAACACCACTTTCTTCAATTTTTCGATTTATTAATCTTCGAGGGATGCTGCAAAAATTGAGAGAATAAGACAATAATAAATGTTCCCTGAACTCTCAAATGAGGTAACTGTACACAAGACTGCAGAAACAAGAACAGAATATTACCTCCAAGTGTTCAAAAGCAATAGTCAAAGCAGTTTTACTTAAGCACTAGAATTTATTAAAGTATACTCTTATATAGTTTTGCCAGATCAGTTTTGTCAGAGAGGTAATGTGACATACTGTTGAAAAACTGCTGTCAACAGAATGCAGCTCATTCTGCGCTTTATTTTCCTACCACAGAATGGTTGAATTTGTATCCTAAGTGAGTAATAACATACTGAAAACTCTAAAATTAACAAAATAGCTCCTAAGAATACAATACTTCTCTTTCACATTACTGGAATATACTGAGCAGTTGCTCTTGATGTGAACACCTTTATCCGTACAACTTTTTGCCTCTATTCCGGAATGCAGATGACGATGGTGAAAGCTCATCTGAAGAGCCCATGTGTATGGCAAAAATGTTGCTGACTTAAAGAAGTTTTCTGATGAGTGCCAAGTATGCCATGAATTTCTAAACATTCTGTTGATTTCATGTTTTTTTTCTTCTTGTCAAAGTGTCACTGAAAAAGTATATCTCTGAAATAAGAAATTTGGAACATTTTGGAAAGACAGAAATTTTCAGTAATTGTTGCCTCCCTTTCTCTCATCATTAAAAAAGTGCTATAACGTAGAAAAAGTAATTTGATATTGCATATCAATGAACATAAAGTAGTGTCTGGAAAATAGCTCTTTAAACTTCCGATGTGCAAGAGGTAGCCAGAAGGATACTATCCAGAATGCTTGTACAAATCTAGTTTCTCATGAGATTAATTTAATAAATGCCTTAGAACTTTGGGGTTTTTTTTGTTTTTTTTTTTTTTAGTAAGTTCAAGATAATTGCTAATCAGGCTTTAAAATGGGTAATAATGGGAAACTAGTTTTTCCAACCCCCTGTTTTATCCTTGAGGGAGGAAACAAATCTTTGTTCCTTCAGAAGCTGCTCAAAACACTAAGTCAGGATTTTTACCTGCAGACTCTTGGAATTACATAGGAACTGTTAAATTTCTTTCTCTGAATTGTTTGTTGAGAGTCATTTTCTCAGCTCCTGGGAAAAGGCTGGAACTAAGAACAGATTGGGCAGATGTTATAAAGTAATTTGTGCGGATATTTGCAATTCTGAGACCCAAAGCACTGACAAAAGTCTTGAAGAGATGCACTGACCAGAAGCAAGCATTATTCATTGCCAAATCCCATGTAAGATGACTAAATTGGCCCCAGAATTACCTGCCTTTGATGTTTTCCTGGAAGAGAAAATAAGAATCATGTAGATTATTTGAATGTTTTTCTGCTTAAATTGTGGGGAACTTTGGTATGGGATAGAATCTGAAGAAAAAGCAATTGCTTTTATTTTTATTCTGTGAGAATTGAGTATTTTACCTCCTGACTTTGAAGATGAGTCTGATGAGATATCTGGTAGCACTACAAAAGCACATCAGAGTTCTGTATATTTACATGGGAGTACATCTAGAGGTACCTAGACTGTCACACTTGAAATCCACTGTTATTTTTTTCCTCTGTATGAAGCAATTTTTTTCTGGATCCCTTTTTAGCTGGGACATGAGTTTTCAAAATGAAAACTCAAAATTGTATATATCATTGCTAATTAAACTCAGATTTTTTTTTTTATTGTTTAAATAAAACTGGATCATCTGTATGGTATTCCAAGTTCAGAAGTCTTCGCTCTATTTTTTTTTTCCCTTCCTCTCCAGAACAGTGTATTCTGCACCTCAGTTCAGTTTATCTCCTTGTCCGCACCAGTTGTGAAAATGACTGGAAGAGCAAACGAATATGATGGCTGTGAGGGGTTCCTTCACCTTTCCATGGAGGATGAAGACTTTTGGTGGTTTGCAATCACGGTATTGCTCCCCCAGTATTGTCCCGGTCTTTGGCTCAGGTTAGTGTTCATCACTGCGCAATTGCTTTGTCAGGGAAGTGAACCTTAGATTTCTAAAGTGCTGAGTATTACTAGTGAGTTCTGTTGGATTTGCTGAGGAATGAGAATGAAGAGGTTTTTTGTTGTTTTTGGTTTTTGCTTTTCTTTCCCCACTGTCTTTTGTTAGTAAACTCCTCTTGTGCTCATATCCCGAATCGTAGTGAAAATTGATTCAAAGTAGCCCTTTGTTCTTCTGCTGATATGAACAGAAGTGTTAAAAACAATTTTTTCATGTGTGTGCATGGGACTTCTGTTCCACTGACATTTCTTTTTGCCCCAAAGATAAAATGAAAGTCTGAAATTAAACTTTTCTGTTTTGTGAACCGACAATTTAGCTCTTGCGCTCACTGAATAGTTAATTAAGACCTTTGGAAATCATGCCATTCTTACTAATGCATTGTTTATTTTGAATAATTCTGAAATATTATTTCAGAATATATAATAAGACTCCAATATATAGAAAATATTCAGAAAACATAATAAAACTCCATTATTGTTGGGTATAAATGTTATGTGTGGTGGTGCAATGTGTACAGTGCTTGACATTTTACAATTTGCTTGGGAAGGTAAATGGACTAAAATGTTAATTTGTTACAATGGGTTTCCATGATGAAAAATTCAAAAGGTCTTCTGCTCACACTTTCAGGTCGGGAGAGCTTGACTTTTACAAGTCAAAATAAAAGGGATTTCTACATAATGCATGAATGGTGTATAGCTTTAATTTTAACTTTCCTGGAACAGAGTTTCAGTCTGTCCTTACCTAACTGCTCTTTACTGGAAGGAATGGGAGAGGAGGGAATAGGCACAGTGGGTTGCTTGAAGGATTAGTGAAATAGTGCAGACTTTCACTTCCATAGCAGATCATCAGCTTGAATGCAGCAGAACTCATCACCTCCAACCAGCTGTCAGTGGTCTTTTGCTGATTACTAACCCTCTTTACCAAGATTGTGATGACGCAGCACTGAACATCAACCTGAGCTTGCGGCATAATGAAAAATGGCAGTCGCTGTTACAAAACCTGTTGATCTGAGGACCAGGTGGGCTTGTGATATAATCTGTGAAGGGAAATATCTTCTTGGATCATGAAATTGTAGAGGCTGTTGAGTTTCAGTGAGTGTGTAATACAATCTCTGCAATAACTCAAGGCTCTGTTTTAGAACTAGTTACACTAGGTCTTTGCCTCCTCTTATGCTGCTGGAAGACTGCTCCAGGTTTTTTGTAATAGCCTTTCCTGTTCTAGATGTAGGAGGATCCTGAGGGGATTTTTTTTTGAGCATGACAGAAGTAAGCTTGGAGCGTGGCAGACTTGGAATGCATGCCCAGCAGTTAACTATGTTATGTTTGAACAGAGAGTCTGTAGCAAATGCTGTGGTGAGTGAAAGGTGTTGAACAGACTATTGATCTTGTGTACATAAAGATAATTTATACTATATAATACTATATAATTCTATATATGTATAGAATTATAATCTATAAATCTGTACTATATAATACTATATAAGACTATATATAATCTATAGTCTATAGTGGTTCCAAATTCCGGAGTTGTCTTCTGCTTTATGGAAGTGGGGAAAAAAATAATAATTTGATGCCTTGGTAGTAGGTGTTACCAACTAGTTTTGAGTTGTTTGACCTTCGCTTAAATTTAAAACTAAGATCTGGCCATGTGTCAAAAAAAAAGAAACAAAAAAAAACCAACAAAACAAACTAAAGCCCTTTTAAAAAATGGGAACAAAAAACCGTTTGATGGATCCTTAATTTTATTTTTCTGCTTTAACAGCTAATGTGTCAGTCATCATTCCAACTCTGTTTAAAATAAATTCTGTTCTAAATAATAGTTGTAAAATAGCTTTATGTTTCCTGAGGACTGAGAATCATGCATGAAATTTTTCAAATTAATGACAAGATTTGGATTGAGTATGTACTCTTAGAACAAAACTGCCTTGTTAAAAAACACTGCATTTAGACAGCTCACAGCAGAAGAAGATTAAATCACTGGATTGGACTTTTATATGGCTTGACTGATGAGAAAACTATGCTTCAGTATTCATTGTTTATCAAATATCACTTGATCAGTGGCACTAACAAAAATAAATGTGTATTGGATGCATAATTACAAAATGATATTGCAGATATGCGTGAGGAGTTTTGATTCCAAGAACTCTGCAGAGGCAACAAGTTAAGAAATGCTGAAACAGTAACGTGAGTCACTGTGCAACATAACCAGAGAGACATCAGGCAAAGTCTTTGTAGAAAAGGATAGCTTTTTTGTTACCTCTCACTGAAGGACGTTGTAAGTGCGACCTGCAAGTGTTTATAAAACAGCTACTCTCTCCACTTGCCTTTTCTTCTCTCTCAACTGTTTTTGAAAATACACAACTCCAACTCTCTTGATGAATCTCTTTATTGTCCCTTTCCAGATAAAGCAGCCTTTGTGATGAGTTACACATGTCCACCTAGCTGCAGCGCTTTTATTCACAAGACGGGATTGGAAGCTTATCTATATGATTGTCTAGTTTAGACATAATGTATATTGTTTGGATTAGTGCACTGCTGTGTGTAATTTTATTAGGATGAGAGAGAATCTGAAAGATGGATTATCTCAGTGTTACCCATTTGAAAACAAACTACTGCCACGTGGTGACAAGTACGTTGTGGACATATTTACGTATTATACTGTCTTTTCTTCCTATCTAGAGAAGAGGATTTAGCAAATGCTGGCTTTTCAGGTTGTGTGTGTGCACAGTAAGAAGACTTGGGATTCCATTTCTTCTGTGACTACATAGCCTGAATAATAAGCAGCTACTACCTTTTCAATTGCAGGGGATCCTATGTGTAGGTTTTTGTTTGTGCATTTCTTCTTTTTTCTTTTTCTTTACTTTTTTAAAAGACATTTACCTAAATGTGGTGCTTGTAAAATCAGGCTCATTTTAGGTGTATATTAATCTAATGGGAAGAATACAGGGCAAAGATCCTCTAGGTAATCTGTCTGGAAACTCAGCTGTGATCGTGAAAAGTTATCTTGGCTAGTTTACATCATTCCTCACTTAATCAATCTGAATTGTGTTCCTTTATTGGATTTTCTTTTTTTTTTTTTTTTTGGAAGGTAATTCTCAATAAATTTGCATTCATGAGGCAATGGCCAGTAGGTAATTTAACACCTGTTACAGTCTCTGTCAGTAGATGGCCGTCTCCTAGTGGGATTTCTAGTTCATGTTTCAAAGGTGGAGAATTCAAATCCTGTTCAGTGTTCTGAGCTGTGAGCAGATCCACAATACCTGTCTTCTTTCCCACTGCCTTTTAAGCTAATAGTGCTTCTTTTAATCCCAAAAAGAAAAGCTCAGATCTGGAGGGTGTTAATATTGTTTCATCCTGTCAAGGTCATCTCTCTGAAACAGAAACAAGTAGCAGAGTGGGGTAGAAAACTAAGAGAAATTAACCATTTTTTTTTTACTATAACTATTTTGTGGGCTTCTTTATTTAGTCCTTGTATTGTGTCCTCCTATTGTTTTTTGAGGAGTATTTATGTGCACGAGGCAAAACTGCATTTATGCTCTTGTATAACTGAGGAGCAGACTTGTAGTCTGCAGAGGCAGGAACTGGGTGTTCGTGTCTGCATGGTTCCTTTTGGGATGTCTGCCTTAAGGTATTTTGCATACATCTGCAGCCCTTTTTCACATTCCAATTCTGGATTCCTTCAAAAATCCTAGAGAAAATGTAAAATGGGAAAGGCGAAGGAAATTCTTAGGTACTGGTATCTCTCTTATAGCTCTCGCTTGAAATAAGGGAATGTGATGCATGTGGCTGATTATTTATTTTTTTGTTTGTTTAATGTAGTATCTAGTCTGTAGAAAGAGAATGTGTGCTACATTTGCCCTGCTGCAAAAGCCCTACGTTTGAGAGATCATCTCTATCTTCAGTGGTTGTTAATGTTAATCAACAGGAATAAAGTAAACTGCTATATGTTGTTTTAAAATGAGAAAACTCCCGTATGGTTGGAAAGTAATCAGTGTTGCCCGATAGATAATAGGTGATAATTGCCTTCTCATGTAACTCACAAACTGCATAGAAATGTTCACTTCAGGTGGCTGAGAGATCATTAAACTAGACTGAGTCTTCTTTTGGTATTTTGGCCCACATGATCAACAACCTATTGTCAGTCTCAGTCGCTTGCAGGTTAAGAGAGTACTCAAAGTTAATATGAGTTTCATATAATCAGAGAAAGGACAGAGTCTCATGAGAATGGGTAGTTCCCAAATTAGGGACTAAAACCTTTTAGCTAAAAGAAAATAATGAAACGCCACATCAGAGTGACAGGGGAGAATAGCTGCTTCTGCAGGAAAAAGCCTGTAGCCTCACAGAAGTGGGACAGACTGAAGTGGTTGAACCGAGATGTGGAGTTAGGATGTGTTACTGGCAGGTCTGGTGGAACAGAGGAATTTAAAAGACCTTGTGGAGAGGTGCATCCTGGGAAGTCTTGCAGCCAGCCTATGAGTACCCCAGGAAATCTAGATTTGGATGCTTTGTACTGCAGTTTCTCTGTTAAGGCAGATCATGTCAGGGAGCTAGTGTTACATCTGTCAAAACGAATGTTGTCCCGTAAGCAGGAAGGGCATTGTTTTGGGGACATGTCTGTCTAGCACATCTGCAGTGCACTAGAGCACAACTCCAAAAGATTCTTGGAAGATACATCAAATAGAGCTCTGTCTTTGTTGTACCTCTACAGAGACAAATGCAGTTTATGGCTGGTTAAGTAGGGGCTTTCTATTACCATCTGTTGAATTTAGCAGTTTCTCTTCCCTCCTGCTCTAGAATTTGCATATTTCAGTAGCAGAATCGTTGCTTGGAAACTCAATTGTCTTTTTGCATTTACTGTTAGAAAAGGACGTTCAATTTTGGTAACTCGATTATCATGACTAAAACTCCTTTGCAAAGTCAATTTCTGAAGTGACAGGCTAAATGCTGTAGTTACACTGTGTGATATAAACTGTGTTTTCATCAGAGCTAGAGCTGTTCTGATGTGAAAATATGTTGATATCATAATGGCATCATAAAATAAGTTGCATGAAAATGATCCTATCGTGTGTGTACTAGTGCTGATGTGCCATTTCTTCCCTCTGTTTCCTGGAGCAGGAAACCACCTAGGAATATTCAGATTGCTGTTTCCTGATTGTGGGTGAATTTGGTTTTGTTGGTTTGTATTTCCTAATTTTCTGCTTGTTAAGCTTTAGTTTTGCATTGTAACACAACAATCTTATTTTATGTCTTCTGGAGAAGGCAAACTTTTAGCACTAATTTGTGTGTACTGATTTCTGCTGAAGCAGTGTTGATAGCACACCAGTTTCTTGGTTGTTGTTGAATGATGGGAGTGTGCCCGGGGCAGGGCTGGGCTGCTCAGCAAGGATTTAGTCGTAACATGTTCCTCTGGTGATAGAAGCAAGCACAGGTTTGTTGAATATTTTTGTACAGAAAAACTATTGAGTGTTAAGTTTCTCTTAAAGAAACAAACATGTGATTCATTGTGTCTAAACTATTATTTCAGACTGCTTATGAAAGAAACTCTCTCTCCTATTCCTTGAGGTTTGCATTCCTAAATAAAAAAAAAACTGATCAGGAGGCTCTTTTTTATGGATTTATAAATAGTATGCTTGAAGCTGACAACTACTTTTCCTCTGTCATATGTGTTAATTTAAAGAAGCGTGTAAGTATCAGGTGGAGAGGAGGGATTCTGAGCTGCTTTATAACACTCTCAGTCAAAATCATTTTCTATCTTGTTAGAATGCATTCTTTCTCAGGATCATTGTTTCTATACTCACCGCTGTCCTTGTTTCTTTGGGACTATTCATTTTGAGGGTTTGGTTTTGTTTGAAGGGGGAATAGGGAATCACTGATCAGTGGTCATTGTCTTTTCTTTTTTTTTTTTTAAACTTGCATACTAATGTGTTATAGTGAAATACAGGGAAAACTGAATGGAGAGCATGGAGAGAGTTTTTCATTGTTCATAGTTTATGGTGTGCTTTGAGAGAAAAATAATAGACCTGCTGTTGCCAGCTGCAGTTATGCTCAGGAATCTCGGCATGAGAAGGTGGCTCTACAAATACACAGAGCTTAAGATGGCTTTTGTTCTTATTGCCGTCTGAGTTTAAATGTTGAATCCTCTGTTTTGTGCTCTGAAGCCATTCCAAAGAGCTATTCTTCTTTTAGTTTACAGAATGTATCATAGGACTGAAGACTGAGCTAAATGCCATGTGTGGCTATATGAAGTGATAGATCAATACTTGAAATTTACATATCTAATGACAGTTTTGAAGCTGATGGGCATGTGAGCATGATTGATAATTGCATTGAGAGTCTCTTAGGAGTTCATTTTGTTTAAAATTGAAGGGAAACAGTATCTATACAGCACTATGCTAGACTTTATAGTAAATGTTACAAATGAATGCTTCAGAGGGTATTTAAGTACTTTCTGCTATTCCTTATTGCCAAGAGCAGTATTAAAATCTCTTTTGTAGGATACAGAGCTTTCAGAGTGCTCTTTTCCTTAGGATTGATAGTGATGGTAGCCTTTGTGGTTTGGCTAATGCTTGGTTACTTTTTCTTTCCATCTTTGGGGAGATTTTCATAAACAATTATTTTTATCTCATCTTAGGAACATCTACTTAACATAAAAGTGGGAATCCTCCATTTGTGGTGTAGTGTTCTTTTAAAGGCTGGGTGTGCACTAGTAAGCATTGCTAACTGATCAGTATTTCTATATCACACCTCGTGTAAAGCTTAGTGGCTTTGACTTTTTCCTGTGGACCATGTAGGGGTCTGAAGGTATGAAATAATACCAAGGCAGTTAATTACCCATATTATTCCACTGTAGTCAGAAGCACAGGTTGTTAGCAATCCTGAGAAACTGGTTTGTCCATGGACTGGGATTGTAAAGAGTAAAAGGAGAGAAAGGTGCTGCTTCAATACTTTGCCGTAAAGGGTCATTCTTGTTTTCTTGCAGAATATAGTTGTTGAAAATGACTTACAGCTCCCAAGTCAGGAACAACACTCAGCTGGGGTCTAGGTTATTCTGTTCAGTTTGTGGTTTGGATGTTTTCAGCCAAGAAGAGAGCAACTTCCTTTTTCACTTTCAGGATTTGGAGATCTTCAGTATTGGACCCTTAGGCTCTTTTACTGCCATCTGAAGTTATGTATTGTCAGGTAGGAGGCAGCACAACAGTTGTTCCTAAACAAGTCTCTCACTAGACTTCGCTCTTAAAATTGACCAGCTAGAAAATGTTTTGTAGAAGACATTTGTTCTCAAACATTTTACTCAAAGAAAGCTGTTGTTTAACTTCCCACTCATCATTTGGATATTAATTCCTATAACATAGCGTTATGTTTGCTGTCTATAGGTCTTTTTATATTTTTAAAATCAGTGAAGTAAATGGGTGAAAATTGGCTTTGGCATAACATAAAAAATGAAGATGAACCACAATTTTCTAAAACAGTGTGGAAGGCTTTAATTGGTTTCAACTACACCTGTTGTTTGGACCTGTGTAGCAGTCTGATATGTTAATGTCTGAGCTAAGAGGTATGTTGAAACTGGCCTAAATGAGGTTAACTGGAAAGAAGAAAGCTGTTGTCAGCATAAAAGAGGCTGCAGAGAGGTGAATCAGCAGAAGCTTAAAGCAAAACCATGACTTTTTGAGAAGTGCAAGCCGCAAACTGTGAAGTTCGTTAATGAAATGCTAGTATTGAGCAGGTGAGGGAGACCAGATGTAACAAATC
Organism: Numida meleagris; assembly: GCF_002078875.1. Lineage (NCBI taxonomy): Eukaryota > Metazoa > Chordata > Aves > Galliformes > Numididae > Numida > Numida meleagris. The sequence continues at coordinate 26,999,393 of NC_034413.1, forward strand.
AGGAAGTTGTGTAGAGTGCTATTTTCTTTTCTTTTAAAAAAACTCGAACTTGTGAAGTGAACAGGTTACTTTTTCATCTTTGTTCTCTTGCTTAGTTGTATTCTTCTTTCTCTTTTCTTTAAATAATAAAAGAAAAAAGTCTTTCTATCCAATCCAGTGTGTTTTAGAATGATCTGGAATTTCCTAAATCTGAAGCAGCTCCAGACTCCTGTTGGCATAGGATGGAGAATGGCAATGCCAGTGACCAAGTCAGAAATCTCATACACGGAGTCCTGTCTGAGATGGCATAAAACAGTTCTAGTGTCTTCAATGAGACTACATAGGGTTTTTGCACACATAACATTTGGGGTATGTATTTCTAGCCAGGGCCAACCAATGCTGTGATGTTAAGGTTAACAAGAAACTTTGTACACAGGCGATGAAAGGTGGCATATTTCTTTTTACTTTTTCACACTGCACATTTGTGAGAACGTGCAAAGTGAAATCCTTGACCTTTTACGGGGAGCCTTGAAAGATCATGTGGCTCTTTACATAGGTGTAGCATGATTGCTACTTGAATCTGAATTGGCTTGTTCTATCTGGTGCACTTCAAAAAGATCCTTCTGCAAACTTCCCAGTTTTGTTGTTCTCTTCTTATTTTGTATGCTGCTAGTATGTTATTTTGTCTTTTCTGGAGCAGAATCTGTAGCCGCTAACATGATATAGGTATTTTAAAGATGGAACATAGAGAAACACATGTAGAATACTTGTAGAATATTTTACTCATCTTTTTTGCTGGCTTTATCTTAGCATCTTTTGAATCCTAAACTCTGCCAGCAAGATTCCTCTAGCTTTGAAGGAAATCGTATTGTTAGAGAAGTGTCTGAATTCATTCTACCCAGTGCAAAAATAATAATTTACTCAGAATCAACTGAGTATCAAAATGAATTAACCATATAAAATTTGTATGGATGTTTCTTTAGGAAGTACTTGTCTTCATTTTGCAAGTAGCAACAACGAATACCTAACAGGGCATCTGCTGGAACACGTTCTGCATTTTACCTCTCATTGCTGAAACATTTCTCCATTTTGTTAAGGTGATGGAATTCTTTAGGATTTATTTTTAATAGTGCCATGTGCATTAATTTAACCACAGAAGATGCAAAAGGAGACTTTCTGTAATTGTGGATCCAGATGACCTCTTCGTACCATTCCAATTGCTTGAGGTGCTATTTTTAGATACTTGAAGTAAAATCAGTTGCTTTAGAAAAAGATATTTCAAAGTATCCTAATCAGACAGAGATAAAGATCTATCATGTGTTTGTCAGCCAGTAGTGTAATTTTTAGGCACAGTGTGACACACAATATTCAACTAAGAAATGCTACAGTTCTATGTAGGCTCCATCTGTGTGTTTTCTTCAGTGAAAGACTGTTAGGTAACTTGTGGTCATAAGTGAGTAAGTAAAGGAGAAAAAAAATCTTATCCCATATCTCAAAAACTATATATAAATTTTTTTTGTAATGACCACAAAGTATACATACTGTACAAAGGAACCCTACATGACGAAGAAAGCTGCAGAACTAACCAGGTAATTCTGTTAGCCTGTTGGAAATAGTTTATGGTTTCTTGGACATAGCTTGAACTAGCTAGTCCAAGTTCCTCAATTTTATCCTATAGGTTCGACTTCCTAAGTCAATTTTCTGTATGTTAGAGACAAAATCTGTGTATTTTTGTAGTGTAAGGTAAACAAAGCTTCCTGTAAATTCTGTCCAAGAGCAGAGGTGCTCAGAAGCATGTCATAAGGAAACCTCTCTCAAGAAATTTGGTGGGAGTATTGTTTTCCTTCTGCCAGCACAATCCTGCTATGAGATTATTTGTAAGGCAGAAAGGAAGCTTTCTTGCTCCCATTAACAGACTTCATCCAAAAAAATGTTATTGCTCTAGTAAAATGAGCATTTTTAACAGCACCCCCTGGTGACTTCTGCAGAAATATTTCCTCATTTAATTATAATACTGCAAATCTACCTCTTCAGGATGAGTGGCATAGCTTATTAGTGATTTCAATGTATCTGTAGTTTTCTTGCTTGTGTATGACAGGTCACTGATTATTGTTTATTTGGGTAAGCTGATATTAAATTCTTGCTAGTCTGAAACTTTCCACAAAGTCATTTGCTACTGTGAACTTACACAGGAATTAAAATCAGTAGCTAGCTACAGTTAATTCAAGATAACTACAAATTGCTTGATGAGGAAGAGATAACATGAACCTACTCACAAAAGACAGAGGTAACTGGTCATCTATAATTTAAAGTTAGCTACTTCTCCTAAGAGGTGAACTAACTGGCAATTTATTAACTTTGAGGTTTGATTTTTTTTTTTTTATCCTCCCTTCTCCAACCCCCATGACTTCCCTTGTGGATCAAACTCTAGCTGTTAGTTCTAGTTATAATAACCTGTTCACGACAAAGTGGAAGATGACTTCCTTAGCGCATGCTTTGATGTTAGATTGCTATCAGATGTTGCTTCTAATATAGGAAGGATGTGAACGAAGTATTTCAGACTTAGGAAGATAAGAAATGAAGTATTCCAGACAATGTGTCTATCATTTTTTATCACATAAAATGACTCCATGCCTGTCTTTATGAACTTAGAGCTAACACCAGCTGCAGATTGAAACTGGAGCATTAAGCAAGTTGAACTTGGCATTCTAGCTGGTTGTACAGAAGATTATTTTACTACAAGAACCAATAGACATAAAGAGCAAAGCTGAGATTTCTTCAAAGTGTTCTTAGGGACAGCAGAAAATGAGGGGTGGATTTCTTTTCTACTTTTTCTGGTATGTTTTTTTTTATTGCCCTAAAGAAACATGAAAAGGACCTGCATGACCTGGCTTGGCAGGGATGATGGGACTCCACATGGTCCCAGTGGAGTTCCATCACTGTTTGCGTGGAGGAGGGTAGCAAGGAGAGCCAATGAGAGGCGCAGGTCACTGACATTTCATTTATCCCTAATCAAGCAAGGAATTTGCAAGGAGCTGCATAAGAACTGCAAAACCTGCTGTTATGTTGCAGTAACACTTTCCCAAGAGCCTAATTGAAAGAGGCAACACCTCAAACTCCAGTAATTTAAAAGGCAGTAATTCCCTGTACTTGTTTGGTGGAAGTGACCATAATAACAGAGGCATGAAAAACATGAAGCAAAACAAACCTGCAGCTGCTTTAAAGATAGTTTTGAACTCTTTTGATTGAAATAATCAGGATAAACAAGCTCTGAGATCTTAAAGCAGTCAGATGGTAGCCTGCACTTAGAGGGTTGACAGCGTGTGAGATAAATCTTCCCTCTTTTTTGAAGGAAGGCTTGCTCTGAGGGAGGTTTGCAGAACTGAGTTAGAATTATACTGTAGAAAGAGAAAATTGGAGGAGGTTGTGTAAACAGCTCTGGCTGTACTTACACTTCATTTGAAATATTCAGGAAATTAGCACTAATAGTGCAATATACTAAATCGGTGTGTGTTTTTGTTTATTTGTTTGGTTTTTGTTCTTCCTTTTTCCTCCAATGGCAGACATGAATATCAACACAAAATCCATTTTTTAATTAAACTTCCAGAGGAGGAAACATTTATAGATGGCACTTAAGTTGTTCCTTCTCTAGCGAACTATTTCCTCATTTTCACAAGGAATGATTAGCTTGAATTTCTACTATCAAATGGAGGGAACTGGTAACTGTGCATTACCAATTTCATGGCCAGCTTTGTGTTTAATTTTGATTTCTTCTTGTTCTTGTCCTATCACTGTGGAAAGAATGAGATTTAACATCTACAATAGTAAAAAAATGTGTCCTGCCTATTCCCTTAACACACGAAAATCCATCTGAGATTCTTGTAAATGAAAAGTACTAATTGAGTATGCAACAAAATCCAGAAATCCTTTGGAGAATGCCCTTCAACACACTTCTGTTTGCTTCCTCTTTAATTTTTTTTTATTCCTATTTTGTCTTTTAATATTCCATTTAATACACAATTCCATGCAATATATAATTTCATGTACTATTCCATTCTAATTCAGCTTTTGAACAGATTCAATAATGTTGAACTAACATTTTGAATTTTTTTATGTTGCTCATGTTTTGGACTAATCAACTAATGTTGATCCGTGAGGTGTTATAGCTGCCACAGTACTTTGCACAGACCTTTGATAATAAATACTCTTTGCTTCCATTAGAAGCAGGAGTGAGCATGCAAAGCAGTAGTATATAGGAACAAATATTCTTCAGGCATATTTTGGCATTACCTTGAAGAGTGTGGGAATCTCCTCCTTTCTGCTTACTGCAAAAGGATGCAAATTGCTTCCCCTCTCCCAGACTGTGTGCTGGATAAGATCTTGAAAATTAAGTTTAAATGTAAAATGTGTGAAATCTCATGCAATTAATTTTGACATTAGGTTGATGGTGCTAATTATAAAGGAACTCATCTGAATTTAGATTGTACAGTGCAATTCCCCACCAGTATTACTGTGACATGGCATATGTTGCACTTATGTTGCTGTTTTCAGGTAACCTTCCACCTAGATACAGCAGGCATTGGTGGAGAATTTTAATCCTTGTCTTCTTTTGAAAAGAGAGACAATGATTTTTTCAGGCAGGGGATGGCACTGTTGCACTGTAGCTTTTCAGCCTTCCACCCAAAATGTCTCTATTTGTAAAAAGGGCTTGGTATTTACCAGAAAGGGAGAAGATGAAGCAGATGCATTATTGCAAAATTTTCTTGAAATAATTCTGCAAAAAATAAAAAATCTGGGTTACCAGGAGTTTTATGTTTTGATTAAAAGCCCAAAAACAATGTATTACCACAGGCTTTAAATTACATATTAGCAGGAGACTTAGTTTAAGGCACTCCTGTTTATTTTGGATTTAAAATGAAACACCTATGTGAAGCTCTGAGAAATCATTAATAACACATTAAACTCTCAGCACCTTGGCAGTAATCATTTTGATAAGAATTCAGCTAGCAAGCACTTAGAAATACAGAAAGGAGTTTCTCTATTATTCTGGAAAATGTAAGCTTCCTTTCTTCAAAGCCCTCAATGTATTGTTGTCTTCCAAAGCTCGGCCAGAGTAAGATACCAGTTCTGAAGGATGCACAGTTTACATGGGCAAGCACAGCAGTGGGTATTGAAGCAGCGTTCCATTTGCTTGTCTTGCCTGACCACAGTCACTGGAATGTGGAAGATGGGCCAGAATGATTTATTTACAAAGATGTGTTTTGGCCTGTAAGACAGTGCCGATCAGTGCCTTCAGTTTTAGATGGTACTTGAATGCAGTCAGAGCCTGTACTTAAGTGCTGGCACTTGGCAGTGCAGTATCTAACTCTAATTCAAACATCTGTTGATTCTCAGATGGAGTCCCATCTGGGACGTGCTGTTAACAACCTCAGTCTTGGGGTGAAAATTGTAGGTAATGTTGAGAAGGTCTGCTTTCAAAATACAGATGGTAGGAAGAGCTGACCGGGCTGTTGCTGTAATGTAATGGCTAAAATTAACTCACTGATTCAATCTGTGTTCTTGAAGGAGCACAGCTACTTCTGTCTGCTTTCCACCAGTCCACTTTGACTCCCTTAGTTTTGCCTGAATGGTGGCTGTCTCATATTTATCTGCACCTATATTTCAGTGAAGTGTGGTCAGTAGTCCTGAGCTGCGCTGTGCAAGTCAGGTGAGGTAAGGCTGTGCAGCTGACATACATTGGTACACAAAATCCACTGGAATTCACGTGTCTTTCTAAGACCCCATGTCACAGACCAGCCACTTTTGCTGCTACTGTGAAACCTGTTGTGGAAGAAAAGGCCATGTCCGTGACTATCAGCAGAAGCGTCTGAAATGAATAAAATCACACAGAAGCTCACCAAAGACTTTTAAAATTCCCCCCCCCTCATTCCCCCTGAAAATGTGTGACTTAATCAACTGAAACAATCTGTTTCTTGATATAACTCCTGTAGTCTTCTTTGGAAGGGGAGAGGAAAAAGATACAGATAACTTTTCAGACCACTTCACTTTGCACTTGAATTAAAAAAAGAAATTAAAAAAATAGCATGATACTTAGTTTCAACAGAAAAAAAATACTCACCATGCATAGTTCTGTGAGTTTTTTGTTGGTTTTTTTTTTTTTTTTTGCTCAACTTGAACTCACCTCTCCTCACTCCCATCCTTCCTGCCATCTGTGGGAAGAACTGAGAAAAGAAACAGCTTTGCTGGAGCTTGATTTCTGCTTGAAGGACAGGCCCTATTGCTGCCTGCTGAGGTGTGTAGGTGACTCAACTCTGAGGCCTTCCTACTCTAAGGAAGTCAATTTATTTTCTGGACAAGATAAATCAGATTAGAGATAACCTGTATGCTTCTGTGACAGTATCAAAGGCAGCCGATCAAGCTAATAATAGCAGCATTATTACAAGGCATCTGATTCTCATCCATCACTAGAAAGATGTAATTAACTAAGAAGACATTTGTTTTTTTCTAAGTCTAAACCTAGGTCACAAGGGTCAAGTACATGGAAGGCATATATGTGTTAAGAGTAGTTTTACAGTCTGTGTCAGAAAGAGGATTTGAAATGTTGGTTAGATATTTTATGAAATTCTGATGATGTCTTCTGGAGTGTGCTTCTTTCAAAACTATATTCAACCTGTGTTTGAGTTACTAATGATCATTACTAGCCAGGAGTTTGATATTTGCCCTTAGGACACCTTCAGAAAGAGGTTACGTGTGCCATGGCAATTTTTTTTTTATCTGGGGGTCCCTGAGTTCTAGTGAGCTAGTAATTGGCTAGAGCATGCTAAAAGCCAGCAGAGTAGCTGGGAGTTGTCTCAAAAGATTCCTCATCTACCTCTGTCCATTGCAGTACCATCACTGTCGGGTTTGTGTGGTAATCTGGAAATACTTTGAATAGAAATGCACTAGAAATGTCCAACTTTTGTTTAGTTTGTGGGTTTGCATAGTAAAAGTACCATTCTTTCAAGTGCTATTTTGTACCAGAATCTTTATAATTTTTATTTTATTTTTTAACCTAGAATAATATTCCTCTAAAAATGTGTTGGAGCCGACTGTGTTTTCACATTTAATATGCACATGATCGTGCGGTCCATCTGTACTTGGCACTGGTGAGGCCACACCTCGAGTACTGTGTTCAGTTTTTGGCCTCTCGCTACAAGAAAGGCATTAAGGCCCTGGAACGTGTCCAGAGAAGGGCAATGAAGCTGGTGAAGATTCTGAAGCACAGATCTTAGAAGGAGCAGCTGAGGGAACCAGAACTGTTCAGTCTGGAGAAGAGGAGGCTCAAGGGAGACCTTATCATTCTCTACAACTCTCTGAAAGGAGATTGTAGTGAGGTGGATGGTGGCCTCTGCTCCTGGGTAACTAGCAATAGGACAAGAGGGAGTGGCCTCACATTGTGCCAGGGGAAGTTCAGGTTGGATATTAGGAAAAATTCTCAGAAAGAGTAGTGATGCATTGGAACAGGCTGCCTGGGGAGGTGGTGGAGTCACTGTCCCTGGATGTGTTCAAGAAATGGGGTAGGTGTTACACTGAGAGACATGATCTAGAGTGATCACAGGCATGGGATGATGATGATTGGGCTAGCTGATAGAATGTAGATGATTCTATGATTCTGTGCTATGCATGTTTGTGTAGTAATGTGGTTACTCCTTCCTGGGAATTAGAAATGGGAAAAGCAAGCCTTTTAGTGAAGTTAGAAGCACTCTTGGAAAATTATTTCCCTTCAACTATATGGCTGATCACCAGTTGTGATGATTTAAGCTGATAAAGATGAAACTAGACTGGAAAACATTAAAATTATATTGCAAAACTAATAGCACTGCAGTAACCTACAAAAAAGTAGAAGACTCAGAGAACAAAATGGTTACCTGTACTTATAATTTCAGACACTTTTTGGTAGGTACTAACTTGGTAACAAACGGACTTATCATTATTCCCGTTTCACAAGGGGGAAATGAATGCAGAGATGCTGAGTGACTTGTTTATTTACTCACTTTATCTCTACCAAGACTGAGCTACCTAAGAATTTCAGAATGTGGAGTTACCTCAGTGAGTTAAAGATCAAACCTTCTCACTTTTAAAAATATTATTATTTTTTTATTATCTTAGCCGAAAAATTCAAACTGACTGTACATGTTAAAAAGCACTCTGTGAAACATCATGCAAAACTCAGTGTTCTGCACGGAGGTGTCACCAAGCCAAAGTATTTTACTGTGGTGTTCCAGTTGCATTCCATTTTTTTGTTATTGTTTTTTTTCCCTGACAACACTGAAATGTTTGTGGAACTTCTTACCACATCTCCAAGTGTCTTCAGAAAAGATCTGCCTGCCATTCATGATGAGTAATGTCCATATGAAACAAATCTAAGATACAAAGATACGTGGCACTTACACACTTAGCAGTGCTGAAATTGGGTTGTGAGACAAAATGTTGATGACCTAGCAAGCACTGAAATGAGACTGATGATGCATGAAGTGGTGAAATGTTTATTTGAATACTTAGTTGATAACACACAATTTATTTTAAGACTATTGAACTGTGTAGTTGTAATAAGGCAGATGCAAAATGTATATCTGCCACAGCTAGAGATGAATCTGAACTCTGAAGGCAAATACTGCTAGATTCCTGTTGCTCAATACCTAAATGTAAATTCTGTAGTTCTGTATTGCTATAGCATGGATAAATATGCCATCATGTGGAGACATAAATCTGGTTACAATGAATATTCCATTATGAAGCATCCTATTTTAGGCTATATGATGTGATCTGTTGCAAATCACTGTTTGGACAGGATTTTGAGCAATCGGATTTTTGAATAATTTTCAGATTTGCTTTGGAAACTGTTTCATGGAGAAGTCTAGTGTGGCCCAACACTGCTGGACCATGAGGCTACTGCATCTAGATCTAAGTGGCATGTAAAAGTTTCTTGCTGTTTTGTAGGATCTGTTTGACTACTCTGTTAGGGAAATTTTGCTTCACAATTTATGATGGTCCCTCAAATCCCTAACAACACAAAGTACAGAATCACAGAATATCCTGAGTTGGAAGGGACCCACAAGGATCATGGAGTTCAAGGCCTATTTTACTTGTTAAACTATATATCGTAAATGAGACCTCAATTTCAAAATCTGGTTGAGTGATCTGGTTTCCTTCTGCCATTCAGTAACTAGGTATTGTTGAAGGTATCAGCAGAAACAAATGTTACCCTATGCAACTGTGATTTAAACTTGCTCAAATTAAGTGTGAGCAATGGCCGCATTGGTACTAGTTTTCAGGATGATATTTTTGTAGTTGTAAGAGAGGGTTCCTTGCAAAACTTCTACAGACTTGCAAATAAGTAGAAGCTTTCTTTAAGCCATTATAGTATGACTGCACATTTTTTGAATATAAGATACATTTTTCATTTCATTGGATCCGAAGTAAGTGTTTTAATTATCTTTTCACTTAAGATCATTTGATCCACAGTTAACATTGCTTACACTAAAATAAGGACTTGTTTGTAAAACGTCATTGAGTTATAGAGACCCATAATTAAACTTTCTTTGAGGTTGATTAAAGATCTCAAGCAATAGCGGCTGTAAGAGGTGTTTGGGCTGCTAGATCCCTGCATCCTTTCTGTTAAGAACAACTGAGAATTTACAGCCCAGTTGCATATTTTTGTTTTTGTTTTTTTTTTCAAGCCAAGAGGTTTAAGGGATAGCAGGTTCCAAAGTGTAATATGCATGGGCTGAGGGAAAAGGATGTGTGGGAAATAAGTGTGTTAACCATATGGCTTCACCTTGCAGCCTTTTGGAGCCCTTGAAGGGAGTGAAGAAAAGATCAAGGCAGCAGGTCTCTGCCTAAGTAGAATTTCAAGCAAAGGGAGATCTGTGTGTGCTCTTCGCCTCACTGGTTCAACTGGACAAGGTTTTAGAATACTCTGTAAAAAAAACTCCCTTGTACTTCACTTTTCATGTTTCCAAGCACCCTACTTTTGAATTGTCTGCATTGTACATAAGTCATTCCAAAAGTAATGCCTCCTATTTATTTCTGTGGAGACTACAACAGATACAAACAGCGCAATAAAACTATTTGATAAAGCAAGTATTCAGCTACAAAACTTTATTTTTCAATATAGTCACCATAGAATTTGCTATGCATTTTTGCCAGCAATGAACAAGAGCCTTCTTGCCACACTTGTAAAAATCTGCACCAGCAGAGGTGACCCACTGTTTCACAGCTGCTATGACAGCATAGTTGCTTGGAAAATGTTGCCCATGCAGTCCCTTTCATTGATCCAATGTGTTGGTGATTATCAATGGGTACAATTTTTTCTGCTTGGAGGAATTCACTTCCACACCTTTGCTTCATAAATGCTTCCATGTAATATACCATTTTGTTAGACTGTACCTTGGCTGCCATCTGTCACATGGCAGTAAAATGTAGTGGAATACTGACAAGAAGGTTCAGTCTCTACTGCTGTACCACCAACATCTGCCTCTGATGATGTAGGCTAACATAATAAAATAGGAGGCTTTGCTTTCAGAGCAGTGCTTGTACTGATGGGGTTACTCTTTCCTTCTGGACATGTATGAACTCGTATTTACCTTTCTTTTCAGATCAATAAAACAAATCTGATTTTTATTACTCTTTCAATAGAAGGCTCCCACTGAAAAGAAGTTCCATGCAATGGGAGCCACTCAGTATTTGGCTCACCAAAATCTGTGTGCTCCGTGGTGACCTTTAATTTAATTGGGATGATCCAAAATACTTCTAGAGACGTGTCTCTCCAGGCTAAGCGTGGATAGCATCATACTCTAGGACTCCATTTAGGGAACTCTGTGTCATTTTAAAAATGAAGCATTTGAGAAGTCTAGGCTACTATTAAAGCACGAAAGAGGGAAGGGAAAAATGTTGCACAATCTAATATTTCTCTGACAAATACACCATTAGTTACTACTGAGACACTCTTTGGTAACCCATTTAAGAGCAGACTTTAACACAAAGGAGATATTACTAGCAAGCCTAAACTGAATCATGACTATACATTCTCCACAGAGGTGGAAGCAGCATCTATTTCTTTCCACTTAATGCAGATTTCAACAAGAGGGCACACTGATTATTTGTTTGCTACATCTGGATACAACTGCTATTAATTTAAATTAGTTTGAACAAACTAAGTACTGGAATTTAAGTGAATTACAGGCAATGTTTTTCAGTTTTTGTTTTAAGATAGTTTGTGCCGCCTGAAAGCATTTTAGTTCCCGATCTCAACTCTTCTTTCTATTACTCACTATTCCTCTTCTTGTTACTGTGTCACATTTCATAAGCTAAGTGAAGTTGCTGTGGTTTTTGCTGACTTGTTTTACAGAATTGCCCTGATCTCCTGCTAAACTTAGCTTCTGTTCATTAGCTTACAGCAATATGGGTTTTGTAAAAATACCTCACTAACAATGGATTTCCAGAAAAACTATGTTTGGCAATATTTGTAGAAACAAATAGGAACTTCTCTACATCCACCCCAAAATCCGCAATCCATTAGCAGTTAGTCTTAATCTTCTGGCCATATTCAATTTATTTATTTATCACCCCCCCTCCCCCAACCTCCCCCTACCTCAAATTGTATCTCTGAGAGAAAGTAGAATGCATCTTTGCTTTTGGGGGTACATTGCACAAAAGATTGACATTGGAGGTTGCTTGTGTGCCCTTTCATGAAAGTTTTATGTTTTTGGGGGGATGCTCTTCCTTAGACTGACTGAGGCCAGGCTATATAAGCAGTACTAGCTGCCCTCTGTATACGAAGAAAGCAAATGGGAAGCTATTGTCAAGACTTCTCAATTTGCCTGAAATACTTATATCAACCTATCATATATCAGGAATCATATGCTGATAACCCTAAAATGCTGAATTACAAGTTGTCCCTTACAGTGCTCAGATATTGCTCTCTGTATTTGTTTGCCCCATGAACAGCTCAGTATTCATGGTTCTTGTTAGAGCCAATAGTCCTAATTAGACCTTTAGCCAGTGATATTATGCCCTTCAACTTTATGCTGATATGAATACACAGTGACCCATTTCACAAAAATCCATCACAATTTCATTAATTGCATTAAAAGCAGCAGTTTATGCTCAAAGGGAAACTAAGCTCTGAATATTGGGCCATTTGTCGACTTAATTAGATATTGGAATCAATGATAGTCAAAATTACTAGAGCTGATATACTCCAATATTAAGCTCCATTATGAATGCTTTATTTTCATGGTAATATGCAAGAAAAATGCACCCTTTAAGTATTGACAAATGTAATGCAGGTAGATCTGTGTTTTAAGAAATATCTTTTTGATGTCTGAGTTTTTTAATGTATTTATTTTTTCTTGAAAAAAGAGCAGTTGCCATTTTGCCTGTGGTCGTTTTAGATTTCTGTGAGCTTCTCTCATGAGACACCTTCTCCTGCAGAGATCAAAGAAAAAAATCACTTCTATCACATTTGTGGATAATTGCAATATATCATTTTGTGTGTGGTGTGCTATTTGAAAGAATGATCAAAATCAATTACAGGAAAGTGTAAGTTACTTTTAAAATAGGTTAATATCAGAAGACAGAAGATACCCTCTTCAGGATATCTATCCAATCTGTTTCTTGATGTTTAATGGCTCAAGTTCTCATAACCAAAGGCTTTAGTATTACATGTTGTAGCATTATCAGCACTGCTGAACTGCAGTTCCTGAACTGTCAGAAATTCCATACATCAAGAAGAAACCTACAGATGGCATTTCATAAACCCCATGTTTCATTGCCATAAAATAGATACTAGCAAATGCATAATGACCACCCAGCAAGAATAATATTCTTTCTCTGTTAACTACATTTATTAATCATAAGCAAGCACTAACACCTTTTTTGCATCTTGCTGATAAACTGTAATATTCATGTTGTTATTATTATGTCTATGTTCATCTCTGAGTTAGCATTTGAAGTTAGATGCTAAGAATGCAAATGGTACTCGCATCATCTTCCTATAATGTGCGTATATGGGTATTAGGACTATGTCAGTAAGGATGCATTTCAAATGTCTGGAAATCAGATTTTCTTTTTGTAGAAGGGAGGGTAGTAACTGGCAATTACGTTTAACGTAAGTCTTAGCTGAAAGGAGGTGAAAGAAATTGCTTTTAAAATAATAATAATGCCAGGTAGATGGAGATTGCTTATGGATGGTGTAACCAGCTGTGCAGGAGAAATGTTAAAAGATGGTTATGGAAGCATCTGGAATCTAGAAAAGTCAGTCTCAAAGGATGTTATATAAAAAAAACTTGCATTTTATTATGATGTTGCCTTAAGACTATTATCCTGTGTGTTGTCATTAAGAGTCTTTTTCGATGTAAAGTTACTCTTCCTTTTCTCATATAACTCCATTAAGGTTATTTTATTTATTTATTTATTGAAAGGAAAGCAGTGAGCTGCTTTTAGTTGTGTAATAAGCAATGAGCTAAACCATCCTGTTATAACAAAATCAAAAGTGTGCTTTGGAACAGGGAAGGTGTAAAAGAGAAAAGAACCCCTATTTTTTGGTACATATTGTTCCTTTGGACATTCCAACATCTGCCAACTTACTTGAGGCCTTGTTGAGGCTATAACTGTATAGACGTTTTGACTTTGTATCAGCAGTTCTAGTAATTCCTTGGCAAGGATTCATCTTTCCAAATGAAACAGTTTATCTGAGACTTCGTTAGCTCTCAAGAAAGAAGACTGTGCATACTCGCATTTAATTGAGCTTGCAGAATTCTGGGGATGACTTGCCCAATTTTTCATATGGGGAGTAGATACTTTATTGGAGGTGTTGCTGTGTTTTATTCCATAAAATACTTATTTACAAGGAAAATTTCATGTAAACATACGGAGAGAAGCCTTGTTCTTTTGTGAATTGTTTTACACTGTCAGCAGATAATGTCATGGAAGGAGTAAAACTGCCTCTCTGTCTTAACAAGTAATGAGACCAGTAGCTAATAATAGTCTCATTAATAGTTATTTGTCTATTAGTCAAAATTCATAAAGGCTGATCATAGAATGGGATTTGGACCTGTGGTCATGAAAGGCCATCTTAGATGCAGATATCATAGAATCATATAGATATGATTTCAATAAACTTTTCACTGGTGAGGAAATAAAAAAGGAATGGAGAGGTAAAAATCTGAGCATTTGCTTTGGAGAAAGGCTTAATGCATTTCAAACTGGCCAAGATTTTCTATCTACTGTGTGAGTTAGTGACCAAGAAATAAGACATTAGAAGGCTGAGCTCTTTATCTCTTGTGTCTAAAGAGAGACCTCTTAATCTTACTTTTCTGCCTAGTTCCATAAAGATCAGGAAGGGCTTGGGTGATTGCAGAGTACATGTGTGTTTTAGTCAGTTTCTTATCTCTTCTTGAAGAACTGAACAACCAAACCAGAAGTTCCACAATAATGGACATGCAAGTTAAGAAAAAAGCAAATTGAATAATCCTGACGAGCATGGCTACACAGTAAGTTTAAAAAAACAGTCTTGCTACGGCAGTAAACATGTTACAGAACTACGTGCTACATTTGTGGATGAGTGGACAGGCCACCTCAAAAAATTGCCCAAAAGTAATTGCTTCCCTGAATTAGTAGATTTTGAGAACTAAGTAGCAAAGCTGAAAAGTTCAAAAGGTCATCCTTTGGTCATTGTTTTGTAAAAAAGAAAGAAAAAAAGGTTTTTATGCGTAGTAAATGATAACAATGAAGCTTTAACTGGTAAGTAAAATGTCATTGCTTTGAAGTTCAGCAAGTGCAGCCTTACCAGTCAGAAAACAGGGGATTCCACCCCTGATGTTAGGATACTTCTCTTGGCTTGAATTTGAAGTCAGACCACCTGCAGGCCACTTGTCTTTGCTTTTCCATCTATATTTTATTGTATCTTGAAGTCTGAAACAGCATACCAGTGTGCATTATGTACTACATAGAAGTTGATGCTGGCTGGGGCCTTATACAGAAAGGGAGATAGATAGTTCTTTCTTAAAATCCTCCTTGTATAGCCTTAACCCAAAGCAATTCATTATTTCTTCTGTGAGCCAGAAAGCTCATTTTTTTTGTGAGCTGATTTGGTTATCCTTGGCTGTATTAATTTAATGATCTGATTGTTTGAACCTATCGATTTAATTGTAACTGTTCACTCAGTTTTATTCATTGCATTATTACATCTTTAATTAGTTTAGTAAAACTGTATAGTGAAGCATCTTAGTACCACTATGTTTCTTTTTCTTGTTCAGCTTTGAAATGAAATCCATATATAGACAGAAGAGATTTATTCCACAGCCCTGCAACAAGAGTCATGAGCTCAAGGTTACCGGAACCGATGCATGAGAAATTCATTTGCATCTTGGTTTTATTTCCTCAAGAGTACCTTATAGTATCAGATGGTATCCTGAATCTCTTTCCCCTTTGTAAGCAATAGAAAGTTTGATTTTTGTGCTAATGGAAAATTGTTTGAGTTGGTATGGTGCCACATTCATCAATAGAGAGGGGTTTTCATCTTATGTGAGGAAAATCACAATTTGCTTCTGACTGCAGATAGTGAGAACTTCTGCTCCAGCATTTACAAGTCTAAATATAGGAAATAATTCATTATATTTTTAAAATGCATCATCTCAGGCTGTGTTGGCCAACACACATTAAAATATGAAGGCAACCACTGATGGAATTGAACAGACAAGCTGCTGTCACTGATAGTGAGAAGCTGCGGATTTGTCCCTGTGCACCTAGTTAGCAAATATTGTGCAGGAGCCACACACACACAGTTTGACATGAAGGCAGGGAGTGGGGCTGTTGGTACCTACATCTTTAACGTATTTCAGCAAATTTCCAGATTCTTTCCCCATTTAGTAGCAGCTAGATTTGCAGTTGGCCTACAGAGCCATACAGATAATGGATGCTTTTAATCTTGTGATTTTTACTGGCAGTGATCTAGATATATGAAATATAAGTACATGCCTCATAGTGATCATCATGGTGAGTGCTGACTTTGAAGGACCTGAGAGATTTTCTTTCTCCTCTCTCAGGTGGTCCTGTAGTCAGGCAATGATGTGTACAGATGGGGAAAATGGAATGATGTCACTAATGGAGGGCTTCTGTTTCTAGGGCCAGAAATGTCGCTGCTGAAAACAGTAGCAAGCTAAGGTTATATTGTGAAGCTACACTTCCCAGAAGATTACACAAAATCCATGCATATATCTCCTCTTTGATTTTGAATAGGAAAGAGGAAAGCTCTCTGTTAGAAATACTTATCAGGAGTAGCCAAAAATTTGTTGAACTGGGTATCTTGGGCATGCTGGAGTGGAAAGAGAAACAGTTGTGGGAGAACCATCTGTCTGTTAAGTCAAGTACTGCAGTTAATAATTACATATGCTTGTCAGGTTTGGTTTTTTAAATGGATAAGAGAATGTAACTGAATTGATATAATATAGCAAGAAGCATGGTTTTGCAGAGACGTGTTCTGTTATAACCATTCTTTAATAGCAGTTTTCTTCGGTGTGGAATTTAGAGGGATGTGAAGGTTCACATATTTATTAAGAGGCTTGTTTTATGTGTATAATGCAAAGGTGTTTGATAGCTAGTTTGCAGTATAGAATACTTCTGAGCTTTCAAAAGAAAGCCAGGTAGGTGGCAACAGAGCAGCGGGAGAAGATCAAGTGGCTGAAGCAAATCTAGCCAGCAGATCTTCAAGGTGTAACAGTGCTAAGAGTAATTGTGTTTCTCTGAGTTTCTCAGCTGGTCAGTTGCTCTGACCAACCACGGTAGTGAAATGAGGGACCTGTGGAGAAGTGACAGTTGCACTGTGATAATCCTAATTTGATTTGATTTGATTCTCCTCTTACTGTGTGCAGATTTTGATTTGGCCCTGTGTTGAGGGAAGGGAAGTCACTGTTGCATGGACTCAAATTAAATGCAAAGGGTTTTCAGGATTCAGGTGGGCTACAGCAATTGCTTCTGGTCTTCCTGTGCCCTTCTCTGCAAGCCGTGTGTTACAGTAATTCTGTTGACAAAGATGAAAGTGGTAGAGCAGCCATGGGTTTGATTAGGAATCCATAAGTGCAAGCTGGAAAGAGAAGTTTTGATGACACAACTGGACTTAACAATGGCAAATCCTGTTATGTCTCCTACCTCTCCTAAATGCATTTTACTTGGTAAAATACAGTAACTAGGTGGAATGATAAAATTCTAGGTGCGCCTTAAATTAGTGTTTGTACTAGATTGATTTGAAGCTTGACTAAATCATAGAATCACCAAGGTTGGAAAAGACCTCCAAGATCACCTAGTCCAACTGTCCACCTACCCCCAACATTTCCTCACTAAACCTTGTCCCTTAGTACAACATCTAAATGTTTCTTAAACACCTCCAGGGACTGCTGGAAGAAACACTTCCAGCACCTGACCAAACTTCCCTTTTCAAATCTTCCCCTTGAAAGGGGAACCTGCTTTACTTAGTATGCCCCAGTTACATGGCAGACTCTAAGCTCTCTGAACAAACTGCTGCAGAAAGTAGAATATAATTTGTCTGTAATGATAAGCCCATCAAAAGCATAAGTAACTGGTAGCAACATAGAGGTAATGCTCCAAAGACAAAGAGTTAAGGCTCAGAAACAGAATCTCCCTTTATTGTAATGCATGATGTAAAGGTCACTGTGTAGTTAAAGTTTTTGTAGTCTTGGTGCTTGTAATACTGAGTGAAACATAGATTTTGTGATGCATTCAGACTTTCCAACAGAAATAAACTAGAACCAGAGAAGAATGTTCTTTGGGCATTACTGCAGCAAACGTGGGATTCAGCTGGCAGAGTACTAAGATAACCCGGAGATTTCTACCAACTTGGGAGCTATTGGAAGTATGAGGAAAAGCACAAGCAGCATGGAAGTTCTGAGGAAGTATTTAAAAGTTACTTCTGGAATGGAGTAAGTGGCTCCCCAGGGAAACTGGTCAATCAGTGGCTCACTAATGATAAATCTGGAGGACTGCTTGAGAGCATGCAAATTCTATTGTAATGATTTTATACCCTCAAGTGTGGCTTTTGAAATGGAGGGGCAAACATATGCTTTGTGTTTGATGTTGATTTTTTTTTCTTTTTCTCCTGTCTATAATTTATTTAATGTAAAGTGTTCTTCCAAGAGTGGTTTGCTTACTTCCTAGTAGAGGCTTGCATGACTCAGAGCAGTATGTGAAGAACATGCCTGTGTTTGCAGGGAGTAGAAATCCCTACCTAGCTATGCTCTGAAAGGTCACATTCAATTTAATAAACTTATCTTTCAGGGAAAGGTAGTGAGGAGGGGAAAAAAAAGGTTTGTATTTCAAAATAATAATTCTAAAGCATATTGTGTAAGTGTGAAGTGCTAAAAGCTCATATTACTGAAATCATGCTGATGTAAATCTGCAATACGTGTTAAAGTCAGCAGCATTACTTGTAGTTCTGTAATATAATCTGTAAAGAAAGGATTGTTGCTGGGGAACGCAATTCAAATTTGGTCTTAAAGTACTTATCTAAAAGCTGGATCCTGACAGCATTTTGAAAATAAGACTCCTAATCAACGCTGTTGCTTAAAAATCAGTATTGAGTGATATAGTCACACGTGATAAATGCAGCACTGTAAAAACAAAGCTATTTAAATTGCAGACGTGCATTCAGCTGGATAGTATACAGCTGTAGTATAATATATTGTTGTGTAATACAGCACCATTTAGATTGGAAGATACAGTGTATTAAATGATATTATGAAAATATTAATGAACTTGGGAGTTTTGAAAAACACTGATCATTCACTAGGGAGCCATGGCAAGGACTGTGGCTTGAAGTGCTGTATTCTTAAGGTGCTGCCTGCTTTTTCATCGTTCCTGCATTTTGCATAAACCCTTTATCACAGTATCTTTGAGTTGTCAGAGTACCAGAAAAAAACTTTGAGGCTTTTTTATATTCATTCTGTCGGAACTGGTGAGTCAAGCAAGAAGTATGTAGAGTAATAATTTTAAGTTCACTTCTAATAGGAATCAATAAAACAAGGCCATTGGTTCCAGTGCTTTTCAGTGCTGTGTACCAGGATCTGAAATGTAATGGATTTTTTAAACTTTTGCATGCGTATTTGTATGTGTGATTTAAACATATATACTGTGGCAATCACCCCCCTAAATGGAATGCTACAAAGCCATGTGGTCCTGGGTTACCTACATACCTTATATACACCTTTCTCCACACAAACCTTATACTGTGGCTGTGTGAATGAGAAGTAACAGGTAGTGAAGGAACAGAGATGCGAAGGAATTATGTGCCATTAAGATGGAGCTTTTGTGACTTAAACCATTGGAAAGCTTGTGAGTGCCTGGGTGTGTTCTTAGGCAGGTGTGTTCATGGAAATAGCTGCTTTTGAGTGAGTAGAATAAAAACACCCAAAGAAAATCAAGCTGGTATAAACAAACACTGATAAAGGAAAGCTTGGCTTAGGTTGCAGCTACCCCATTCATGCACACAAGTACTTTGTGCAACCTAGAAGTAGGACAGAAGTGGTATGTTTTTCTCTTCTCTCCTTTTTCACACCGGGCCATACAGACATATTGGAAGGTTTTTTTTCTTTTTTTCTCAAAACAGGCATATGTTCCTTTCCACTCCTTCCCCAACACCCAGTCTTCAGGACACCCCTTTCTCAGGTAGGAGACCTAGTTCAGGTGCCTACTCTAGAGGAATTAAACAAGTGACTTGAATTTCACTGAAAGATAGATGTAACTACTGAACTTCTTACAAGAAGTACCTACACTTCCAGGGCTTCTCTGTAAAACTTTTCCTATCCCTTTCAGTAGAAGTGGTTTTTTGTTTTGTTTTTTCCCCCTCTCATACAGCATGAAAAATTAAACAAAAATAAAAGCCATTGAACAATTGAAGTCCTGTCATTCAGATCAGCAAAGAAGCTTGGATATTGAACATTTGCATCCATACTCAACTACATGGAATGGGCTGGTCCTGAGGACCACATGAAACATTTTCTGATTGAAATTATTTTAAATGTGAGAAAGCTTTGTACTTAGTGTATGATTCACAAACTTGAAAATACTTGAAATTCACTGTTTGACCTGCCAAAAATAAACCTACCGTGTCTCCTCTACACCTCCTAGAGAAGTAGGACAGCTGACCAAGGGCAGTAACTGAGGAAAGGAACTTGATGTTCTTGTTCCCCCTTAAACTGAGAACTGAATACAATGTTCATGCAACAGTCCACTCGATTAGTCAGGAAATGAATTGGTGACTCTAGTGGGAATGGAGCCCAGGAATTGTCACCCCTTTGCTCCGACTGCAGGATGGTACTATCTTAAAAGAGAAATAAAATATCCCATCTAGGGGGACTGAAAATTTATAAAATGTTATTCAGTACCTTGGCAGATTATCATAGTGGTTGGTTTGAATGCACCCCCACCCAGATATGCAGTAATGAAAAAATTTACTATGATAAATTTTGAAGTCAGACATACAGTGAGAGTCAAACCGATGTTTCTGTTACAAAATCTTCATTTCAGACATTCCTGGAAATGTGAGTATGAATTATGAACTCCATGACTGGCAACTTTTTCCTGAAGAGAGGATGCAGATCCCTGGGAGAATGTATTCTCCCCTGCTCTGTTGTATGGCTGCCACTAATGTTAATGGAGTCACTGAAAAGGCAAATATGTACTTGTTTGTACAAATGGCTGCAAAGTAGATGTTGCAGTAGCAAGCTGGAAAAAAAAAAAATACACTCCATGGCACAGCACTACAGGTCAAACAAGAGAACTTACTAGCTGGAAGAAGTGGCCCATTGTGAGACAGTCATTAAATATAGTATGTTTTAGATTGGACTGTTGAGAAAGATCAGGTTTTCTTAAATGTAAAATTACTGTCCATTTAGAGTACTTCTCACTGTGAGGCTTTTAAAGGACTCTGCGCATACAAGCTGCATCAGTATTTAGTGATAGCGAAGGGCTGAGTTAGTGCAATTGAAAGGTCTTTATTTGGCTGAGATGCAGCAAAGGATAGTGTTCAAATTCCTGGTTTGTAGCAAAATCCTTCTGCTTACATGACTTCTCTGTGGCTTTGACAATGAAGTAGGAACAAACACAAGATCAGTTACCATGACTTGGCTGGAGGGCACGACTTTTCAAATGCATGTGTTCAGTCTTTTCTGACTATCTGCCACGCCATGCAGCAGCATCTATTTTACTGGCTTTGTTACTGTCTGCATGGGTAAAGTGGGAAGCAGCAAGAATATGACTTTTCCAGAGTCCAAATGAAGTGAACTGCAGAACAACTTCTAGTAATTTGCTTTTTCCTTCGGCAGGCATACCCACCCCATAGTTTCAATCAATCCTAACAAAAGAAGGATACATTCTTAGAGTTAAGTGTTAGGTTTTGTAATAGTGGGAGTGTTAGGAAATGTGTTCACGGTGAAGTATCTATACAACACAGGTGCCATTCCTGACTTGTTACGTGAGAAGGCGTGAGATCAGTCAGTACATATTTATGGTGGTTATCCAAGTAATGGGATCTGGGGGTTTTCTGGTTTTGGTTTTCCTTTTTGTACTTGCCTATCTCTTTGGGTTGCTGTGAAGACAGGACAACTGCTTTAACAATGTCTTGGTATTCACGAAAGGCAGCTTATGAGACTGGACATCCTGTGCACTGCAGATGTTTTAACATGAAGCAACTTCTAATGACTTGGACAATGGATACAGTATCATTTCTGCTCTCTGCCCTAATAGAAGCAGGAGTTCCTTGGAGAGGGTTATATCTCTTTTGTAGATGAATTTGTAGTATTTTTCTCTTTTAAGTGTGTGCTAGTGACCTTAGTTCAGAGGTTTATCTTGATGTAGCTACCATTAAAATATGAATAGCTAATGAACATTTTTCCTTGAGGAGCTTGCATCTTAATGGAACTGTACTGTAACAGAGATACCAGTTGTACTTATTTTGTTTCAGATCTCGAATTTTTTAGAAGAAGGTCCCAGCTCAGAAAACCAGCTTACAGAACTTAGCCTTTTCCAGTCAGTGTCCAGTGGATATAATGACAAGGACTTTGCTTAGAAATGAAGAAGAAATATTTTTCCTGTATGGGTTATACTCACATCTCCAGTGGTTGTGCCAAAAAAATTCTTCGGCCATCTGTGTTTTAGAGCTCTCTACAAGATACCTAGTGGTGGTAGTAAGATGTTGTGAATAAGCAGATTCCTTTTGAGTTTCTTCTATTTATTCAGTACAAATGCCAAGACAAGTTAAATTTACCAACACTGACACAGACTGCCTTGGACTAAAATAAATGTATTTACACAACTTGGAAAATGTGGAAGGTTGGGAAAGCCTATGAAGGCCCTTATATATTGTAAAGAAAATGCCTGCTAAAGAAAAATAAGGCATGAAAAGGCACAATTGGAAGAGAGGAGTGGGGAAGTAGATATGAATCCTATCAAGACGCAACAAGTATTGAATAATGGAATTAAGCAAACATAAGCATGAATTAAAGCAAATATAGGCTGTATGTACTCTAGTGAATTAAATCAGGTAAAAATCTGAGACTAATAGTGCTTTGCCTTCTTCATGGCGTGTTAAAAGGCACATCAATTCAAATAGTGTTGACTGTAGCAAAGTTTCAGATTGTTAGTAGGTACACAACAATTTAATCTAGAATGTCAGCTGTCCTGCAGTTGTGGTTTAACCCCAGTAGGCCACAAAGTACCATACAGCTTCTTACTTCTTTACAGAAGACTGGGGGAAGAAAACTGGAAGGGCAAAAGTTAGAAAATTTCTGAGTTTGGGTAAAGAAAGTTCATTAAGGAAGAAGAAACAAACAGCAACAATATAAACAAAGGAACAAGAACAACAACAAAAAACCCAAACAAACAAAAAACCCAAACCAAAACAGAAACATCCAAAGAAGAAAACAAGCAACGCCAAATGCAATTGCTCACCACTAGCCAACTCCTCCCAGTTTTACCGCTGAGCATGATGTTGTGTGGTATGAGATATTCCTTTGGTCAGCTGGGCTCAGCTGTCCTGGCTGTGTTGCCTCCCAATTCCTTGCACACCTCCAAGCCTCCTTGCTGGTAGGGCAGAGTGAGAAGCGAAGTCCTTGACGCTGTGTTAGCACTCCTCCGCAACAGCTAAAACATCAGTGTGTTATGAGCACACATGAACTACTATGAAGAAAATTAACTCTATCCCAACAAAACCAGCATACCTGCAAAGAGCTTTATAATTCAGCAACCTGTTCCTGCACAGAGACTCAAGTCCATTACTCCTGAAAGGTTATCGTACTGTGCTATCAACCATGAAAGTAGAAAAAAAAGGTTTCTGTAAGCTAAAGGGAATTTCAGTAAACCAATGAAATCTTGGGCTGTCACCACAAGAGAATGAGAATCAAATGACATTAAACACAAAAATCCAAACACTTAGCAAACAATCACAGATTTGGGGGCTTTTTTTTAATTACTGTTTCCGAAGAGAAGCAGAGCTATTCAATTTCTTACTCTAAAATGCAATTAATTTTATTTATTTATTTATTTATTTATTTATTTATTTATTTATTTATTTACTTATTTTGTGCTAACTCTAGACCTTCTCTTGGCTACTGGGGAAGGAGATTGAGTATTACAATGTTGTGTATATAATCTTTTCAATTATCTTTTTTAATTCTTGTGACCCCACAGACTGATCAGCTAACATACATGCAACTGATACAGAGAAGGAGTTCCTTTCACTTTCAGAGGGAGTAATAATCATTGCTACATGCACTCACATAGATACATGCATGTATTTTAAGAGCTAGCTTTTACCTTAGCTAAGTACAAATGCACGAGCCATTATGGATTTGTGCTGTAAGGGGGACGGGAGAGTATCTCCTACTCCCAGCAAGTGCCCTTTCTTCCCCCTGCTGGAGTTAAAAGGTTCTTGAAAGAACTGTAGGGGTGTCTTCAGAGAAGATTATTTCCCCTGACTGGGCTACACGCACCCGTAAGCTTTTTTCTGTTTTCCCCCTCACCAGGCAACATCCATAATTACCCTCTAATGTTTCTCACCCCATTTTAAGCACTTGACATTGTTCTAACTTTTACATGGGGAAGCCTTAGCTTAGCCATAGCAAGTAGGTGGAAGTTAGAAAAAGACAGGAGAAATGTCAAATCTTAATGGCACTCCATGTGTTCTAAGCATAATCTCAAGGTTCTGGTCTTTCAGATCAGTTGCTTCAGGAGCAGCTTTGTTCGTCCTATAGTATATGCTCAGTAAACATCAGGGATTTTTCAGATGCAGGCATTTCCTGCAGCTATAGTTCTGGAGTTGTCTTTCAGAATATGCAGCAGGGATGGACAGAGCTGAGTACCAAGCTCTGAATGTGGCACTGCGCAGGCCTAAGAAGGTGAACGTTTCTAATTGCAGTGTAGTTTACCCATTCTCTCCTGGCAGCACAACCCTCTTGGTATGAGTTTCGTTCCACGTTCACAACAGAAATGAGCACAGTGATATCTCATGATAGATTAGCTTAAAATCACCACAGTGCTTTGCAAAGGTAATATAGCTGTTAGAGATGTGCACAGAATTGCATCTGTTGCCAAGGAGCTGATCTTTGAATAGTGACTGTTGCTTGAGTTGGATATTTACTTGATGTTTTTGAAATGAGAGGCCTTTCTTTTGTGAGTGCTGTAAATCCAGTGGTGCCTTATGCAATAGTGTGTAACAAATTGTCCCCTGCACCATGATGATGGAGTGTCATGGCAGCATGCAACGTTCTTACTATGCAAAATACTAGCAAATGGATTAGCCTTTTAATGCCGACTGCATGCTGCGTCTAAACAATGTACACCCAACTGCAGCATGTCTGCGCTCACCAAATGGTGAATGGCAGAATTGAAATGAACGCTCTCATTTTTATGGGGCTTCCAAATTCAAGACAGGTACCTTTTTTGTAAGGTGGGAAGTAAGGAAAGAAGGACTAAGCATGAACAATGTAATCCAAGCCAAATTAAAAAAATTTAAGAAAAGTTTCTAAGGCCTGACTTAAATCAGGCGCAGAGCAAGATGCAGCAGTTTTGATGCTACAGCTCTCCATCTTGCAGGGTTGCTACTGAAGTTGCAGTTCTGCTTCTGGGTCTGATGGATCCCTTCTTACAGATTTTTGCTTCTCCTTCCAGTGGTGATATTATTTTATAGTATTTTGGGCTCCTGTCCTCTTTCTTCATCCCAGCTGGGGCTGGATGATCCTTGTCTGTGTGCAGAGTAGTTGCTTGTGGGTTCTCAGGAAATTCTTTAACTTGTCTAATTCATTGCATTTTGGACTTTTTAATATTTTATGTGATGTTTTTACTATTACTAGAAGCCAGAGGCTTCTAGTCAGCTGAGGTCAGGACCTCTCTGTACGAACTGTGCAAGCCTGCTCCCAAGTGCTGGGAGTATAACTGACTAGGATTTGGGTGCTTATATAAATGGCAGGGTTAATGGCTGTACATTTCCACAGGTTTCATGGCTAGGATCCCAAAGTGCGTTTCCAGCACAAGTAAATTGAACTTCTTTTCCCCAGCGGGATGCGGAATCACTTCCTCTCCACTCCTCATGACTCCCACATGTGAACCTGCTGCTGACATGTATATGACTGCGGTCAATACAGGTGTTTAATTTTTTGAAGAGCCTATGTAAGTCACTAAGTGCGTATTGATTTGAAGCAAATGTAGATTAGAATTAATTTTGGCTTGCTAACGTAGTCAAATAAGGAACGTTTCTATTGATCTTTGTCCCAGAAGCCAATTATCAGGATTAAGTGTTTTTATTACATGAAATATGGCGAAAGGTATTTAATCATTGTGCATTGATCAGTGTGAAATTGCATGTTTAGGACAGGGACTGCAAGTAAGAGCTGTTAACAAGTGATTTATTTGTAAAGAGTGTATCGCGTTTCATTTACCCGCCGCTTTTCCCTCCCCCGAGGCGCGCGGTAACCAGCACCGGCCCGGAGCCTGCTGGCGCGTGCGGAGCAACAGGGCTGCTTCTCCCTGCCGCGTCCCTTCCAGCTCCCTCCTTTTTCTCTCCTCTCCATCCGTACGTCCGTTCCCTCCCCCGCCTGCCTCCCCAGGCACTGTAGACCCTGTCTGTATTTGCTGCTCCTCAGCGCTAAGCGGTTTTGCCGTATTGTGCTTTCTCTATTCAATAAACACGTTGCAGCGCTCCTTCAGGCGAGCGACTAATCCGAAGTATCCGGAGCGTTCAGCGGCGTCCGGGCGAGGTGCTGGCTGTAGAAGCGGGCTCCGTTTGCCCGGCAGCGCGGGTGGCGGCGGAGGGCAACGTTAGCGCGGAGCAGCCACGCTCAGCCCCGGCGCTCGGCCCGCTCCTTGCCCTCCCGGGCAGGCTCCGGCCGCGGCAGCCTGGCGCTGGCGAGACGGCGACCTCCGGGAACCGCCGTGCCTCGCGTTATCCGAACGCTGACGTTCTCTGTGTGTACCGCCGCGGAGGTCCGCGCCCCGGCCCCGCGGCAACTTGATGGCGTTGGTAACATCCAGCTCGCGGCTTCTCTTCTTGGCAGCAGTTTTAATTACGGTTCGGGCTCCTGAATGAATTTGTTTTCTCTGGATCCTCGGCGTATTGAGACGCTCGTCACGTTTGGGTGCCTGCAATCACTGATGCGTTTGTTTTAGGGGATGAATTAGTCTTCTGAGTCCGAGCATGTCCAATTTATGAATTAGATTTCATTGAAAGCTAGAACAAACCAAACCAAGAAGCGGTTTTGCCGCACCACTTTTCTCCCCACCTCTTTGCTTCCGGCGCTGGTGGTGAAAATCTCCCCTTCCCAGCCCGGCCCGCGCCACGGCCGCGCGTGTGCCGGCGGTCCGGGGCTCGGCCCATCCCCCGCGCCCTTACCTGCGGGCATCCCCTCGCCCCCTGCTTTCCTCCGTGCGCCCGGAGCCCTGGCCCCTCTCACCCCGGCAGCCGTACGCGCGCGATATGTAACATCATCCCCAGTATATCCCTCCGTGCCTCACAGCGGCCGGTCCCCCCGCTTCGCAGCGCCCTCCCGCTCTGTCGCCGAGCTGCGAACTCCCCCTCCGCGCCGCCGGGGCGCCCACCGCCCGCACCCCGCCGCGCCGTGCCCCGGCGGCACCGAGCGCCGAGGCTCCGCAGTCACGTGGCGCGGGGGGCGGGCGGCGGCGGCGGCGGCGGCGGGGGGGCCGCTCCGCAGTTCGCGGTCTGCCGGCGCCCCGGCACACACCGAGCGCTGGAGGCTCCGCCGCGCCGCCTGCCAAGCCGGGATCTACCGCCGCGCTGTTTCAGCCCCGTCTTTCTTCTCCTCTCCGCATCACCCGCTTCCCTCGATCTTAGAGAATTGTCCGTGTTCCGGGAGAATTTGGGATTATTTTTCTACGGGGGGTGTCAAGGCATCCCGCCCTCCCGCGCCGCCTGCTCCACCTGCCCTTGCGCCTTTCTTCTGCTTTCCCCCCGCCTGCCTCTCCGCCAAGCCCGGGCTGATGTGCTGTGCGAGAGGCTGGAAATGGAAGTGTTGATGCTCTGGCTTTTCCCCTGGATATTTCAGTGCGTTTCGGTGCGGGCGGACTCCATCATCCACATCGGTAAGAGAGGGAGCGCGGGGGGTGGGGGGGCGGAGGGGAACGCGGTAGATAAATAAAGGGATCTTCTCGTTCGACCGCTGTCGTGTTTCAGGCAGCGAATAAGCCCGACTCCGCGGAGAGGCGGGAGAGCGGGGTGCTGGGAAAGGCATCCGGATCTCCCGGATCGCAAAGTTGGGGGCGAAGGGCGAGCTGTGCGCCGGGCCGGGCTGCGGGGCGGGGGCCCCCTGGCGCCCCGCCGCGGTCTCCCGTGGGGCCGGGAACCGAGCTCGGAGCTGCTCGCGTGGGGAACGCTTCCTTCCTGCCCGCCGCCGAAAACAAACAGCCGCCCACGGAACCCGGGCACGGAGAGGCATCATCAGAACGTGCTCGGAGGGAAAACTTTCGGGGAGATAATCCCTCGGTCTTCATCCCCTGCCATAGCAGGTGGCAGCTGAGCCGGAATGCGAGGGGAGAACTTGGCTGGGAAAGGGTTAGAGGCGAGGTTTGCGGCGGCTTCGCGCGTGTGCGTGTGGCTGTGCGCGCAACTGTTGTGATTTGAGTAAGATCTCATTAAAACCCCTGGGCAGCAAGGAGCCTGGATCGGCGGTGGGAGGAAGAGGGGCATGAATGAGAGGCAAAGGAAAGGCTGACATGAACTTTTGAGGCTTCTGGGAGCGAGCATGGCAGTGTCCGCGGGAAGCCTGGCACGCGCGAGCGAGGCTCTGCAGTCGCCTCTTGGCTGGTGTCGGAAGGTACCAGCAGGAAAGAAATGAGGATGCTTAGGGGCGGAGAGGGGGCGAGGATCACTTGTGGAAGATGGTAGGGGAGGAGACGGGAGTACGGCCGGGAATGAAGAGCCATCCTTCCCACCAGCCCCTTTGGGGGAGGGGGCGGAAGAATAAAAGGAGAAAAAGAAACGAGAAGGGGAAAAAAAAAAAAAAAAGGAGGGGGCTGGGCAGGAGCAATCCTGGCCGGGGGGAGCTCCGCGGCTGTGGGCGGAAAGTATCGCGGTGGCCCGTGGCGGGGAAGGGCAGAGCGGGTCCCGGCGGGGCGCCGGGCAGCGGCTCCGGGCCGCCGGGGGAGGCTCCGCTCGGCGCCGCGCGCCTCCGGAGCCCGGGGACGCAGCCAAGGCAGACAGCATTGCGGAGCCATTAAGGAGACGGGGTCAGCTCTGACCGCAGCGGGGGGGGCTCCGGCCCCGGGGCGCTTCCCAGCGCTGGACGGAGCCCGGAGGCGCCGCCTATCCCCTAGGCCGGCCCCGCGTGGGTTAGAGCCCTGGGGAAGCGCCGGAGCCGGGAGAATGAGGCAGCCCCACTTTGCCGCTTCCTGGCTCCGCGTCTCCGGTGGGGGCGCGGCGTCACCACCGCTTCTCACCGCACAAACTTCAGCCCGAGCAGCGTTTCTCGCTCCCTGGAGAACGCTCCGGCGAGCAGCAGGAGACCCCGTGCGCGGGGCTCTGCGGTGCGCGGGCAGCGCACGGAGGCTCAGCCCCGGCACTCACTGTGCGAAGCGGCAGCGCTTCTCCGGGCCTGGGGGGAGCTTTGGCTGCCAGCGTGACAGATCCCATCGCTCCTAGAGCAGGGCACTAAGAGCGATGTGTGCACACACATGCTCGGCACGGGGCACCTTACGTAACACACGGCGCCAGATGTTTTCATGTTAAGTGCATAAGCAGGACAGTGAAATGGAAGCGTCCAGGTGACCGGCCGCAGAGCCTTCGCGTCTGTGTGGGTGTGCGGCCCCGGACCGGAGCGCTGCTCCAAGGGCCGCAAATGGCGCGGCGTCCGTGCCGTGAGCGCAAAGTTGGTCCCGTTCCCAGGCCCGCTCCCATCCCGTCGCCGAGGGAGCGGTCGCTCGCCCCGGGCCTGCAGTGCCGCGGGAGCAGCCCCGCTGGCACCGTGCGAGCCGGCCCGGGCTTCGTACGGCCAGGGGAGCTCCGGGCGGGAAGCAGACACAGCCCTCACCGCCCTCTGCCTCCTTGTTCCCCGCAGGTGCCATTTTTGAGGGCAATGCTGCCAAGGACGACGAGGTGTTCAAGCAGGCGGTGTCGGATCTGAACCTCAATGACGACATCCTCCAGAGCGAGAAAATCACTTACTCCATCAAGCTCATAGAGGCCAACAACCCCTTCCATGCGGTGCAGGAAGGTGAGCCCCGGGGCAGCACGGCGCAGGCGGGCGACCTGTTCGCGGGGAGGGAGTCTCGGTCCTGCCGCTCGCTTGGAAACTTTTCTTCGGTCGGGGGTTGGCGCTGTCTTACAAGGAAAGGGAAGGGACGGTGCCGTGCGCCGGCTGCGGCGCGCTGCCGTGTCGTGCCCAGCCTCGCCGTACCGCGCCGCGCAGGGGCAGCCCGGGCTGGGCGGGGGGCAGCTGCGGCAGAGCCGGCGGGGCCGGGGGCTCCGTGTCGCTCCCCGGGCGGCGGGGCGGAAGGCAGCCCCTGGCCCGGCGCATCGCTCCCCGCAGCCACCCGGACAGAGCAGAGATGGGCAGGCGGCGGGACAGCGCGGCGCTTCTTGAGAGAGGAGCGAGCCCTTGCCTGGCAGCGGGCAGTCAGTCAGGTAGCCAGGCACCGGCTGAAGCCTTCCAGAGTTCACAAGATCTGACAAGTAGCAATGTAGGTAATTCATTTCAATTAGATTTTTTTTTTTCCCAAAGGGAAACGTTTAAATATATCAGCTTGCCTTTACAAATAAGACTTGAAAAATACATTATTTCTGATTTAATGAAGTCAAGGTTAATTATGGCCTATATTATTTCAGAAGCTGTGTTTTCCAGTAGTAATTATTCTAGAAACAGAGAGCTATTTATATACTCAAACTAGAATATAAAAAAAAATGATTCATCACCAGCCTTGCCCTTAGTTCTACAGAGCACAGAGTGAATCTTTCTCTGTATGAAAATTTGCATTAATCCATATGTATTTTTATGTAAGTTGTGTACGTGCAAATTATGGCTACAAAATTACACCAAATGTTAATTTTCATGAACTCTAAACAATTTCTTCTGCTGTCTTTTCTCCCCAGTGTAGGTGCTAGTTAATAAGCACATTCAGGAGAAACAGCAAAATATACCTTTTCAAGGGACTGATCCCATTAATGGGATTCCTCCTACTGCTCTGAAAGCTTAGCAAGGAGGTATGAAAAAAAAATGTTTGTGAAAATAGGAAAAAAGAGATTTTAAAACAAAACTCTGTGCACATGGTCAGACACCAGGGGGTTTATTTGTTGGCACAGATTAACTCTGAACGATTGGATATTCTTCTGCAAAAGCTCAGTGTCCTGTATTAGAGCTTATTCAAATTTGTGAATGTGGCAGTAGTTGGCGGGCTGAACAATTGCTTGCAACAGTGTAAAACAAGTAAAACTTCATAAAACTTCATAAAGCTATTCTGAATGCCTTGGGATCCGGGCTGACATTCTTGTGGACAGACTCTGCTCAGTTTTGCTGAGGGCAGGAAGCATGGTCAGCTGGAGGATTCTTGATCTAGTAGGACTTTTTGTTGCTGATGTTATTGCTGTATTTGCTAATCTTGAAGATTAGTAGTATTGCATTTAAAAAGACTACTATCAAAACAGAAAATCTCTGCTGAAAAT
Source organism: Numida meleagris (assembly GCF_002078875.1). Classification (NCBI taxonomy): domain Eukaryota; kingdom Metazoa; phylum Chordata; class Aves; order Galliformes; family Numididae; genus Numida; species Numida meleagris. The sequence continues at coordinate 27,030,585 of NC_034413.1, forward strand.
CCATGTTGAAGCCACAGGAAGGACTCTGGTCAGATTTTTAATCTATTCAATACAGAATATTTGTACTGAGAGAATATATGTAAATAAAGATGTTTCTTCTTTCCAAGATGCTCTTTCAGGGATCATGTGTTCATTGCATTTAGAATGGCTCTTGGATGATCTGATCTCATGCTGGAGAATTAAGGAAGTGATCGATGAATGCTCACGATTCCAGAGAGATATTGTCCTCTGTCACTGGTTCATTAAGGGATACCAAGGTGTCTTCTTTTGGGAGGACTATGAAGTGGTCCTGAAGCCTTTACTCAATTTCGTGGCTTGCGTTGTCAGTTCAGGTCAGGTCTTTTATTATTATTATTATTTTTGTTTAAGATCTAATTTTCTACCTTTGAAAAGGTTACACAACATGCTGACAAAATGATACGTGGGACACAGAAGTTGCTGGGCTATTCCTACTGTGCAGTGTCGCTCTGCTGAGTGTTACTTGGTGTCATTCTGACTATTCAAAATCTCATTGCGTCTCACTGTACCGATGCTCTGCTCATTTCGGTAGAATATTGCAGATAGTACTCAAAATAACCTGGAGCAAATCCTCTGCCCAGACTGCTTGCAGAATGTTGCTGCTGCTACATAAAATGCCCTGACATTCACATTATTCTTCTGGAGTCTTTCTAAGCAGTGCCATGGAAATCAATGTTGCAAGCATTAGTTTCATAGCGATGGAACTTCTTATAGTAAAAACTAATCTGGAATAAAAATAAACCACCGTGATACTACTGCCAGAATACGGCATACAATCAATCAAATCACAAATATTGTTTTTATTTGAATAATCTTATATGCATTTTTCTGCAACGACATTGTGAATTATTTTTAAGACCTTTTTAAAGAGTGCTGCAAGCTAGGACCTACATTTCAATGATACCGTGCTGGTAAAATTATGAAAAGTCACCTCTCCGTGTTACGAGGTCTATTACATGGTAACAAGCCATTAGTTACTGATGGTGATCGTTACTGACGTGTTTGACGTTGCGGCTGTTGTGCAGGTGGAAAACTTCTTCGTGGGTAGGAAGCATGGAAAAGCAGAAGCTACTGGGTTTCCTTCGTAGAAGCAGTTCACTTGTGGAACTAAAGGCTAAACAGAATATAATGTGCCTTTCATAAATGGAGTAGTTTTCAGTGCTGAAAGGTGTGAAGAAATGTTATAGGATTTTGAACGTGGGGGCTGCAGGGACTTTGCTTTACGGAGAGGAGGGCTCAGTTCTGGTAGTTTGTGCTAACTACAAGAGGTAAATAAAATCGGAAGTCCTTTTTCTTCAGAAACTTGCTGGACACTCATGCTAATGGTTCTGTAAGGTGCCAGAGAATAGAGATTGACAAAAAGTGTAATTGTGTTCCCTCTGTCTTTCATTTTGCCATAAATCACAGAAACAAAATCCTATTGTGTTATTTTGGCTCCATCAAACTCACATTTTATAACGAAGAGCAGCAAGTGCGTGTGTGGAAGGAATTCCAGTGACAAGGGATGTAACAGTGAAGAAGAAACAGACCCTGATGTGTGCGTGAAAAAGGACTTCGTTGTCTGTTTGTGCTTGTGAGCGGGCATTGCATTTTGCAGTATATTGGTTTTATGCATGCGGCAATTACTGGAGGGATAAATTGTTTTTTCACTGGCTGTCACAGGGGAAAATATACATGGGCAATCATCGTTCTTTTCATATGATTTTAAGGAAATCAACTGAAATTGCAAACATGGTGTTAAATTATATCCTAGCTTCCAAAGGAGGTATGCACTCAGTTTCTATTAAGTGATGGAGAAGGGAAATAGTGAGTACTTGCTTGTGTGCAGTGTGTATTTAGCCTAGTAATGCGGCAATGTTTTTGTGATTCAAACATTTTAACAAGCTCAAAGACATGAGAAACATTTTAAAGCTCTTAGTTCAAATTGGGATTTTTGAGCCTGCCATTGGTGCTGAAAAGTGATTCTTCATGTGACATATGGGTGGCAAACAAGTTTCCAGCCAGGCTTGAAAGCATGTGTTTAAACTGAAAAACAAACAAGATTAATGTGTAAGTTTTTAACATGTCACTTTTGGAGGGGGAATAGTCAGCAGCAGGTCAAAACTAGGGCATAGGAAAAGCTAATATTTAACTTTTTTAGTGCTCTTTGGAGAAGAGATCCCAGGGAGATTGCTATTCAGAAACTGTGAAAGTTTTAAACCCTGTTTCTCGGTGAATGATGCTTACACATCTATGGAGCTTTCCTGGAGCTGAAACTTGCTGTTCTCTCTGCATAGCAATTTCACATGAATTGTTTCTAATTTGAGCAGCCTTGTATGTATGCTTGTTGATGTTAAAATGCTGTCAGCTCTGGAAACGAGAACAAATTTGGAAAATCAAACTGTGATCTGAGAGCAAGAATGGTGTTCCATAAATGGGTTTATTGTCAATCCCGTGGATGCTGCTGTGGTTTTAGAGTGACTCAGACTTGCAGATTTTTTAGATGTCTGTGTTGTACACCGTTGGGTGAATCTGATCTCTTATCATAGTGTATAGAACTTGGGGATGTACTTGGCACAGTTCTTCAGCTATCTTGGCTCAGCGTATGTATTTCAAGTTACTACCATGGTTGCATTCTCACGGTTTTATTTGTTGAGAAGGTGTAAGCTGATCAATGTGGGGATAATTAAGGTGAACTACAGAACTGGAGAATGGGACTCATCAGCTCCGTTGCTATTCTTGCATTTATTTGACTGACTAAAATCCCAAACAAAGCTATACTTGTCACATGTGTGTTGCCCAGTGGCAGGGAACCGTGGAGGAGCAGACTAATGGTTTATTTAAGCATGCACATATATTTTGGGATTTTTGCTCATAGCTCATTTTGCAAACCTGAGACTTGATGTCAATTTAGTGCAAGTGTCCCTTGTTTGAAACCCACAGGTGGGTCAGAAGCTGTGTCCTGATTTTAGTGAAATATAGACTTCAGACTTCAATTAGAGGACTGTTCTCCATTGGGGGAATTAAAACTTGAGTGGCTGTTAAATACAGAATACCTGATAGAAGCTGTGAAAAGATAGCCATCAGTCATGGTGATAACACTCTCTTTGCTTTCTGGTAAGCCAGATTCTGTACCATTTCAAGCTGTCAGATAGGTGTTCGTGTAAGTGCAGGGCAAGGCATTTTGTTTTGCTGAGCTGTAGTTTCAAATGCTCCAGAAGTGAAGGCTGTGGTTTTAAGAGTCACGATATTTTGATACCAGAATGGAAGAGTAGAGAGAAGGCAAAGTATAACAACTATAAAGCAAAAATCTGGTAAAAATTAATGAAGTATTAGATGTAAAAAAATGTTTTGGTTTTTTTTTTGTTTATTTTTGAACCATGCTTTATTGATTTGACTGCATTGAATTGAGGTATTTGCCACGTAGCTAGAAGTAGTTTCATAGACTGGACCTAGATTTTTAATTGGTTTATATCAATATACTATCTATTAAATTTCCTCCAGTGGTTTCTCTTGAGTCCTTCACTGCCACATAATGTTAACTTCATCTTCTTTCCATCCACAGCATGATAGAATACAGATTTCACAGTGTTTTCGTCAGGACATGATGTCTTTGATGTCTTGCTTGGAAGTTCTTTACAGAACTATGAGCTCTCCAGAAAGAACATATTGTTATGTATAGCTTTTCTAGTTTTCATCTGAGCTTTCAACACTTTTTGAAAACCGGCCAGGAAGAGTGAATGTAGTGCATCTCTTGCATGGTCAGGGAGGCCTTGCTGCGGAACTACACATTTTTTCTACTAGTCTGCTGCAGTTAAAAGCTGTTGTTCAGTGGGGTGAATGTGCTTAACAGTTTTACCTCCTTGTGCCCTTCGAGACCAAACCAAGACTTGTTAAGGACTGCCACAGTGAGGACATCTGTGACGCTGTCGTATCATTGCGCATGTGTTTTTATGAGCTGTAGTTGCATGGCTCAGTTTATTATGAACCGGTGTTTCACAGAGCTAAACCCCCAGCAAATTAAAATGCCTATCTCTGCCAATTCCCATGTTTTTGTTACGGTGAAAGCAAGAATCTGCCGACATCTTCAGCAGGAGGGAGAGAAGCCAACAGTCCATACGGGAGTTAGTTTGGTGCTGAGAATGAAGGCAGACTAGAGGCTGTGGGAGAACATCCAAATACATGTTCGCTTTGTTGTTTCTTTCCACTTACAATTTGTTACGTAAAGCCACAGTTACTCAGGTTCTGAGGTGCAAAATGTTTTGTACATTCAGAAGGAGCTCCTTTTGTTTAAAAGCACCGCTGCTATTGCTTGTTCGTTTTTCCCTAAATGTACAGAGATTTATTCCACCGCAGTCATATTAACTGCTTTTGGAGAGGTTCCCATCATTCTGGGCTGGATCTGAGCCACCTGGAGAGTGACAGTGTCATATGTAGGAGTGCAGTAGGCAGCCAGGGGTCAGGGAATGAAGGAGGGCTCCCTGCTCAGCAACCCAAAGCAGAAAGAGAGGCTGTTGAGCAAACCATGGCAGTGTAGATGGAACCCACTTAGAGCACAGGGTCCTGTCCCAGCTCAGTGGTGAGGGGTGGTGTGCTCAGCCTTTCACAGGAGGTGTCACAGACTCTGCTTGCCATGAGATAACAGGAAATTCCTGAGTGGCTTCCTGCTTTCAATGAAAAGGTTTTCATTTTGTCCAAATGAATTTTTTACTACTTCCATCTACATCACTGTGTAAGCTTATTTCTTCTCTCTTTTCTAATATGCAGACTAGCTAACACCTTTATTTCCACATCAAGTTGCAGTAGCTGGTAGTCTTCCCCACTGATCTTGCTGCCAATGGTGATCGTTTATCAAGAATCTGCAGCTGGGTTTCTTACTCTAGGATTTTATTTTAGAAAATGTGCTATAACATTAACTTGTATGCTAGAAAGTATCATAAAAAGTATTAGTGAATGTTTTTCATGGTTAAAGATTTTTCTTTTTTCTGTTTTCTGTTTTATTTTTTTCTAGAAGAAAATAATTTTCTGAGTGTTTTTGTTTGTCTTGGGCAGCTTTTCTCAGTTATTACTGTGGAGGAGGATCTGTAAATGTGAAATGAGTATACAAAACTGCCTCCAGTTTAAATAATGGCTAAAGAAGATGATCATAAATTAATAAATATAAACTATATATGCATGTCTATATATATGCATGCACATATACTCTGTGCAAAGAATTTAATTACCAGACTTAACTGCAATGTGTCTAGCAGGAAGTCTGCCTCGAGCTTTTCTATGTTCAGAGTCCTACAGACACAGATGATTAGAGGACTGACTAACTAAGTACTATATTTTAAATGACATCTTAATACTTGCAGAATGAGTTAAATTTATTATTCTGATGTGATTTATCATGGTATGGTTTAGCCCTAGAATGAAAGGAGTTAAAACTACACATTCTTCAAACAGAGGGGATATTATCATGTTTATTAAAACCGTTCACGGCTTGCTATAGTTATTTACTGGAAGGAAAATAAAGTGTAGATGTACAATAGTTTGTGAATGTAAGACTCCAACACAGTAAGACTGTGGCTGGAACAGTTACTTCGGGTTGAACTTTTTGCCATGTCAGAGGAACCGTAAACTCTCCTTTGTTTTTTAGGCAAAGATCAAAATGTTTTTCATACTTCTGTTCATAATACATTCCCTCTGATGGGAATTCCTGCTGTGTCTTTATTTGTCTCTCTCACCTGTTGCTTAGAGGTGTTTTTTCAATTTGCCTCTCAAAAAAAAAATACTCAGAATGCATTGTTGGAATCATATTGCTATGTAAATCTTACAATTACTAAAATTTAGCCCCTCCCTTTTTTATTTTTTATTTTTTTAAACAGATATCTGTAAGTGGCCTCCTAATAAGGAAATGACCCACACAGCTCTTGCTTTTCTGTCAAGATTTTTTTTTTTCATAATTTAGAGATGTTTGAGTTCATGAATTGGGATGGCTTGAAAAATGGCTTACTTTTTCGATTTTGTCAGTTTTTTTTATATACTGGACTTTGTGGTCATTTTTCTTAGGTGAAGATATGTTGTGAGGTACTTTCCGTTTGTAAACCTGCTGAAAGAGACTGGCTTTCAAACCAAGGAATGAAGCACTTTGTGCACAGGGCAGGTATAGGATATGCGGACTACTGTATGCAAAAAAGTGTCACTTCCGAAGTTAAAATCAAGGCACTGTCCTGAAACTTCTTTCCACTTCACTGTACTACCACAAATGGGTGCTGGATGTTACAGTTCATCCTTGCCTGCAACAAAAAAGTCCCCCTGAAGGACACATGCATCACTAAAAATAACATGGTTTCCTTGAAGCTGAATTAAAAATCAGTGATTTAAGATGAGATCTTTGTCATGGAGAACATCGGGCCTTAAAATGAATGCCAAGTGTGGCGCTTTCACAACTTAGACAGTGGATAATAATGATATGCTAATATGACAAATTTTCTTTCATTTACATAACTTTAAGGCAATAAATATATAAACTATATGGAAAGCAATTCTTTTATATTTTTCTTAATAGCTTTCATACAATTATGATTTGGAGACCTGGTAGTTGTGCTTGAAATTGCTTTTAGGTTTTTGGATTTGAAGTGCTTTTTATAGCCTGAAAGGTTTGCCTTACCAGGAAGAGACTGTCTGTGCTAGCTCTATTGATGTCCGGTTCCTCTCTTTTGACCCTGCTGTGGCATCTTAGTGCCTTCACAATTTTTTCTTTTTTGCCCCTTATATTAGAATATGCAGCAAAAATTAATATTGGAAAGTACCAACAGCTTGCATTTAAAGGAAAAAAGAACCAAGAGGCATTAGTTTCAAGTGGTGTTTGGCTGCGTAAAAATGCACAGTGGGGCTTCTACTGCTTGACCTTACTAGAACCATTCCCTTAGTAACCTTTCATAAAAGGAGTAAAAGGACAGTAAAAAAACATTTTTTTTCCCATATATTCAACAGAACAATATCTAAGCAATGACTTTCTCTTAGAAAATACAGGCTCAAATCAGAAAACTCCCAGTGGGTCAAAGCTCCCGTTGTGTATCCTGTTTCCAAGTCCAACTATTTAATCTTCTGCTTTTTAAGTTACTGGAGTCCTTCAGATTTTAACTAGTAGCAGTGCTGATAGAATACTTCCAATATCCTCAAAATCTTGCAGCCTGTCTTGTCCTTATTTAGAAAGCGAATAAAAGGATTTTCTATATAAACAAATGTTTGTAAAGTTAATGAGAGTTGCCTTTCTCAGCAGGTAAATGACTCTATACTATTACTTGATAATTAGAAAATACCAGTTATTTGCTGCTTGGTTATACTTTCAATGTGGAAATTGTGTAATGATGTAGAGTGGCATTTCCATTGCCTCGTGTTTTCTTAACCTTTCTGCTCCTGAGTAAAGGTAAAACTTGGAGTGGGGGAAGAAGGAATTTTTTTGCTGGGAGACAGAGACTCAGTGTCATTTTTTGCGTTTGCAAACCCTCAGCTTATTTTTTCCTTTTTTAAAGAAGTGCTTTATAACTCAAAAGAAAACTTTGTTATAAAATAAACATTGATTTTAATCCAAAGGACCAATGTTTTCCCCATTTTTAGTCCTGCTTAGGGATATTTCTGGAATGGGAAGAGCTGTCCGAGAGGCTCAGAAAGAAGGAACTCCTGATGCAATGCCTACGAGGGTCAAAGAGCAAAGAGTTAGGATGTTCTGGTTGGTGGGGGGGAGAGAGAGGGAAGAAAAAAAAAAGCAGAAAAAAAAAGGAACAACCCAATTATCTGCTTTAAGGTGTTTTTTTTTTTTTTTTACTGAAACTTTATTTTTCTTTCATCTTGCTTTTGTCTGTCTGAAGTACTTTAGTTACTGTGGAAGTGACAGTGGTTTTGGTATCTATTAGACTTAGTAACCAAAGAGAAGGAGACAAAGCTTGGTGTCCCTCTGGTCTGAGCAATATACTCGCATAGCATGGGTCCACGTTCTTAGAGAGGCTGGAGAAGAGCAGGGGCGTCACACTGTTAGCCAGTAGTCAGTCTGCAAATAATCAGCTTGTGGCAGGTATTTCCTTCCCTGAGAGAAGAAAAGACTTTTCCAAAGTAGGCTCACAGGACAAGATGAGGAAAGATATGGTGTAGCAGAACTTGAGGTTGACTGAACCTCTGCTCGTAGAAAGTCACTTGTCCAGGGCATCTTGAAATGAGAGTGCCTATATGTGGATTAAAGTGTTTTACAACCCACACGAAACAAGATTTCATGTTTCAGCACTACCTGGATTTAAAAAAAAAAAAAAAAGGAAAAGTAAGAGAGCTGATGGAGTATGTGCAGTAACTCTTGGGAAACACTTGGGAGGAGTGTCTTTCAGCAAGGCTTTTAGATGAAGCAGTATCTTTACCCACAAGTTAGCATAGCCATTAAACGTGTTATGATGCTTTGGCAGCCGGTGAGGTCTTGCCTTGCCTCTGGATGGGTACTCACAAAGTCACTTGTGCAGGCAAGCAGAAGTGCTGTTGTCAAGCGTGATTAGAGACAGCCTTCTCAAAGCAGGTGGCTGGAGTCATCTTCCCCTCCCTTCTCTGCCAGTGGCAGTGGCTCTGTTGTGGCAAGACTGGTTCACAAATGTGTTTCTAAAGGCTTAACGCCTTATCATGTGTTGAGGACAGCTTACATTTTTGTGACTATGTTGTGCCCTCTTTGCATTTACACTGCTGATTAAAAAATAAAACATGTCATCTAAAACTCAGAGTCATCTGTGCAATGCAGTAAGTAGTGATGCCTTTTTCTTTTTGAGATAAATATGCAAGTCTGTTTCTCAGATTTTCATTACTTGTTTTGCTGTTCATTACTTGTTTTTCATTAGATTTTTTTTTTTTTACAGTAACCCAGTATTTTTATCAGGATGAACTTCCTTCTGTTATTCATTTTGTTTCTTCTTTGTCTTATTGCCAGATCTTTGATTGTATAGTTGTTGCTGGTGTCTTTATGCCTTGGGTTCTTCACCAAAACTCCAGTTTTTCAAAGACACCTGGCTGATGAGGCATATACTTTCCCATGTCCTTTTCAGAGCTGCCTCCTCCTCATTTGCAGCCACCAGTGCCATACGCTATTTCAAATGGACAGCAGCAGATTCATCATTCTAGTTCCTAGTGAGCTTTGTAAACATAAACTGTTTCTCTGAATTTGGATGTCTTTTCTGTACCTGCCTTCTCTTGTTTGGTAGCGCGTTGCTTTCCCTGTACTCCCCTCTTCCCTGTCTCTGCTCAATGCAGTAGATTTTATGAACATGTCTTTTCTTGGTTTGCTGGATTATTTTATTTCCATTGCATTTTAATCATCGTGATGACAACATCTGTGGGCAGCAATATACAGATGTTTTTCAGAGCAGATTTTACGGTTCATAAATAGTTGCTATATCTGCATGAAAAAATGAAGGTTTTGTCTTTTCCATTTACACCAAAGGAAGTGCAACTGAATTATGGAAATGAAATGTGCGTCTGTGGGAGACTTGCTGCCCTTCTGTGACTGCCAGGGGAATCCTTTAAGTTCCACACAGCTTCCTCTGTGTTAACCTGCTGAAGGGAGCCCAAGGTCTATTTTGCAGAATTAAGTCTCTCAACCTGCTTTCACTAATATGAAGTGTAATCTTACTCTCTTTTTTTATTTTTCATTTTAACCCTCGAAAGTGTACTTCTCTGACATCATAAGGAAATGGAGATTACACATGAATGAGAAGCCAGAGGTGCTCCTTGAGAACATCACAGTAGTTGAAAAGAATGATAAAATATCAAGAATGTAAAAAAGAAAATTACAACAGTGGTCCATTGTATTTGCTGCAGGGCATTCTGGCAGTGCTGACAGTTGACTGCATTCAGGTTAAAATGACAATTTAGTAAAAAATGCTTAATAAATTGTCAGTGAACTAGAAGGCAGATTATTTTTTATCTTAACTTTGTGCCTTTTTGTTTTCTGTCCTGTGTGAATTATCTTGAAAGGGAGGTTGTCCATAAGGCAACTAAACAGGCAGAAAAGCTCCTGATGAGTATTTAAGAAATAAAGTTTGTTGCTCAAAGACAGGAGCTCATGCCCTATACTCCTGGTGGCATTGGGGCTCTAAGATGTATTTTGCCAATCTTGCTATCCATCTATCTGTGTATCTGTCTATCTATCTGTCTATCTATTTATTTGTCCTGGCCTTCAGGGAGATTATTTGTAATCTGAAGTCTTGTCTCTTGCCCTGACAAGATAAGGATATTAGACAGAGTTGGTGGTAGTGGTACATCTTCAGAAGGAAGTTGTATGAGTAAGGCTTGGAACAAGATGCATTGACTGGGATGTTTTGTCTCTCTTTGGAATTTATTTTCTCAGAAAAACAAATACATTAACTGTTACTTTAAGTAACAGAGAGAGTCTCTATTTTGAGTCTCTCTAAAAGAAGAAAATGTGCTATAAAATGTTGATGTTCTTTTGAGTTTGCAAAGGAGTAAAGATTACAGTCCTAACTTGTGACAGATTTATAATGTATAAAGTTGAGTTTATTTATTTATTTATTTTCAGAAATAGCATTGCTAGTTGCCCAAGGGCATAGTTACCTTTGCAGAAAACCTATGCAGAGAGTGTAAGTTAACTGTAAAATTCATACGGTCTAAAATACGGAGTGCATGAGACCAGAGAACTACTGTACAAGGCCGTGGAGAAAAGTATTGTGTCATATGCACGACTCTTTACCTAGACAAATTCAAGTTAAACTTACTTTCAAGATGATCAAGAGACAGGCAGAAAAAAGTCGTAAGGCTGCATCATTCAGATCATTCCCTGGGACAATATGGTGTACTGATAAGGTAAGATGGATCTTTTCTAGATTGAAGAGGAAATAGGAAGAGTTTCTTTGAATTTAAGAAGCTTGAAAAGCTCTGCTGGCTCTGCTGCCCCTGGAAAGTATAAGACAAAAGGAAGGCTTGTGTTAATTTGCCATTTAAACTAAGGTGTCTTTTTTTGGAAATTTTTTCACAACTACTTAGTTGCTGATGTGTAATATACTTAGAAAACACAAATAAATATAAGTATTTAGAATGTTCTGCCTTTTAAAAATATATCTCCACCTCTTTAGGGTTATTTTAAATGTATGACTTGCAAATAGTGTGTCGGATTATCAGATACACTGGGAAATAGTGATAAATCCCAGGACTTGTAGAAAATGCACTTTAAAACTGGGAATTTTAACTGGGATATTCAAGGTTTGTGAGTTAGTGCAATGTTATTAAACTACTTGAAAATTTATATCAGAGCATGGGATACTGATAAAATGCAAATTGGCAAAGGAAGCTTATTTTTTAATATTTTTGTTGAAACCATATTGATTTTTTAAAAAAAAAAGTCACGTCACTTTATTTTAGCTTTTGGACAGAAAGTCTGCTAACAGATATGACAGAATCATTACCTTCATGAAAGCATAGAGATACAGATGCAGATGTACTTTGGCCTTGGTTTCATAAATCCAACTTTAATAAATTTCCTTTGAATTTCTTAATGAGAGATTGTTAGTATGAAGTATGTCCGTGTTCTTTCTAGAAGATTACTGGTTACCTTTGTTTTCTGGGTATCTGTGTTTGCAAATAATGGCTCACATGGGAAAAAAGTGGCATCAACGTAACAACAGCCTGTGCACAGTGCTTTATGAAAAGTGTGCTCACAATGCATTCATCTGGAATAATGCTGAGATTTAAACTGAAGATGGAAAATATTTGCTGACAGGGCTGGCCTCAAGGCATTCTTTTTCCTTCCTAAATGCTGATACTATTGCTTGAAATGTACAAACGTACATTGAAGGTTGTCTCAAGATGGATATATTGGCTCAAAAATAATTATTCTGTTCTCCCCACAAGTATATTCTCTTTTTGATGAGATTTTATAGGAAAGTTATTTTATATAATTTTTTTTCCTATGGAAAATTATTCATATAGGAAGTAAAATAATTGAGAGTATTGGTTACCTTAGTACAGAGAGAGATCAGCTGATCTTCTGGATACTGATTCTGGATTGAGTTTTATGCTGTGGAAGTGGACTCTATCTCTGATTTCTTGTGAAAGAGAATTGCTAGATGAAAAGAAACGGTGCTCCCAATACAGTTTCTGATGTGCTTGCTGAGTTCTGTTCTGTATAACAGGACAAGAAATGTAGAACTTAAGCTCATGACCTCTGTAGGCATCCTTAGCATTAGAATTTGGCCTTGCGGTGCTCGTGTTGCGCTGCCACATGCTTCAGGCCTCCTTCTGATCTAGATTTGGGTATGTGAAGGAATTTTTGACTCTGTCCAGATGAGTGAGAACCTGCTATTTATTTCATTTTTACTTCGTATTGTGTGGATTGTGATCTATTTCTTAGCCTTGTCTGCACTATGTGACAAAACACATTTCTTGATATTGTTGGGACCAGCATGATGGACTCAATTTCCTGTTTTTGCCCCTTGAGTCACATAGTAGTTTTGTTTTTTTGGCCTTTTACTGTAAACTTTGGGATGGCTGGAGGCCAATTTTTTCAATTTTTTTTCTCTGGAAAAATTAGTGAGAGAGGGTGATAATCTAAATCCACTGAGAATAGACTTGATTTTTTTTTTCTTAATGAGCAGGTTGGTCTATGAACCGTAGACTGAAACCAGTAAGATAAGGTTTAGAAAATAGTCCTTGTTGTTCACAGGCCTGAAATATGAACCCTTTCTTACTTCACTATGATTGCCGAGAATGGGAGTCAGTGACCCAGATGATCCTTTTATCTTTGTACACCTGATATGACGCATAAGTATGCTCTTTGTCGTTAACCTCATGCTGTTAATTTTCTTGAAGATGATCCACTAAATCTTTATTGGAAGTACTTATGGCTTGTCTTATCGTTAAATAACAGCAAAGGCTAGAAGAAATAACTAATGTTCTTGAACAACAAGCAGGTAAACAACACCCTTGCTCTGGGTGTTGGTGAACTTGCTAGTCTAAGTTGCTTTCTGTAGGGAAATACAATGTGAAGGAGGAGAACTCTAGGTCTTTGGAGGTATGAACCCAGACAAATAAAATGAACGTGAGAATTTGGGACATCTGACGGCCGGAAGCTCAGATTTGCCCTGCTTGCCAAGGATAGCTGTGCCACTGTTACAATGCAAGCTAGAAATCTTTAGTAGCTATACTTCAGTTCTTGTAAACTAACGAGTGATTATTTCGTCCTCCATTTTTACCATTCACTGAAGCATTCCAGGCTGACAAGGCCTGGAAAATTCTCAAGAGTTTTGCTGCTCTTAATGCAGTGTGCTACACTGGGACCTCTCTTGTACAACAATATTGTTGTCTCCATTGGCACGAACTCGCTGTGTCAGAGAGTTGCATATTCCCTCCCATCTGCCTCATTTGAACTGATTGCAACGAATTTCTTGGAAGTTGTTCCTTTTTGTATACTGCATGTAAACTTTTGAAGTTGATTATGTTTGCTACCATTAGTAGCACACAGTAGCAATTTGCTGATTCTGTAAAATATTCAGGCCAGTCGCTTAAAATAATAACTAGAAAGGATTGTTTCTGAGAGTGTTTTGGGGAAGTTAACTTTTTTTTTGAGAAATATGAATAAATCTTTCCAAGTCTCTATATGCAGTAATGTTTTACTGCTCTCTCTAATTTATTAAATGCTTCTTTAGCCATGTTTAGTTCATAAAAGTTCAGTATGAGGATCAGAACTTGCTTTCATCCTGTTCAGAGAGATCTGAAAGAGTAACCTTAAAACCATCAATAACCTTGTAAACTTTTGCCTGACATGATCCTCAAGTTTGTTACAGCTGAGGTTCAAATCACACATAATCTCATGGCGACTCTGATTTTAAATAGTCCAAATCACAATTAAATTCTGTAAGCAGCCTGAGAATCTATGTGTTTCGATCTGACTTGCGACTAATACAGTATAAATACTGTAAAAATGAACCAAATCTGGTACAAAGGAAAGCTATAGGTACAGGTCACAACCTTTATTTCCTTTGCAAGCTTTGTTTCCTCTGCCCTGCCGTGCCTTGAAGAGCTTGGCATATACATGAGAATGTGTTTCTGGATGCATTTTTTCTTTCTTTCCAAGTTATCTCGACTCTTCAGCCTCAGTTTGTGCGCATCTTACACCACAGAGGAATTGAACTCTGATGTACTGCACATATTTTTTGAAGTCACTTGAAACATTTTGCAGGTAATTCTGAAATATAATATGTAGTCCTCCCATAGGCAGATCCTGCTCATGGGAGGGACTGTCACATGCATGGATTTAAACGCAGGACAACTCAAGGCGTATGCAAGGCAGACATCTTGAGGGCTGGAAGAGTAGCATCAGCTTTAGCTCTAGTGATGAATGTGACTGCATGGCAAGGTTTGGTGCTATTGCTGCTGCCCCAGAAGGGTTGGGAAGTGGGAATGGCGCTAGGGAAGGAGCACTTCTACTATTTTCCCTTCTTCCACGCCCAGCGTCAGGAAGAGTAGGCTCCACTCATCTGAGTACATGACAAGTACATTGCCTGTGGTTTGCCGCTTTATATTTCTTTCCAACAGCAGAAGCAACTTGAACTTGTCTGGAAGCAACCTCTTATCTTGATGGTATCAAAATTTGATTCTGCCTAAACTACTGCCATGTGAGCTGTCTCAGCTTAGCAGTCATATCATTTATGCCATATTTCCAAAATGCGCAACTAGTAGGAAAGTAATTGCAGAGATGGACTGGTGTCATGAATAGAGTTGAGGAAATTGTGAGCATTTTCAAAGTTACACTCCTTTATCTTGGATGTAGGTGATCATCTTACAGGTGACGCCATTCCCATCTGGTTAGGGAAAGTCAAACAGGTGTTCCAGGAGTGACTGCATCCAGCTAAGTGATCATTCTCAGTGGACTTAACTGATCAGTAAAGGCCAGGAGTGATTAATTTCTTAGAGAAAGGATTGCAGTCTGATATAGGCTATTCAGTATAGACACAAAAATCAAGTCTATAGTGGAGGAAGTTATTTGTTGAAAAATATTTAGTCTCCTGTAGAAGAAATAGGCAATATATTTTCTTGACTGTCTTCATTAATTCCAAAAGCACCTACTGTAAAGGCTTATTATGGAACACAAAGTAGGTATTAAATCTGACTGTAAAAACTGTAGAAAATGTAGCTTTAAAAATTCATTGCTTATTTTATTAGTGATTAGCAAATAATTCCTAAAAAGAGGCTTTAATAGATCTTATCTGAACCGAGGAGTTGACAGTTCTTGAGGTCTCGATTCGGGTTTGACAGCTTTAGCTCTTTCAAGGGGAGCCTGTTTGCAAATTTGCAGTCAGTATCAAAAGTTTTTCTAAGCTCAGAGCTGACTATTACACAACAGTAAGCAAAACTAGCCAGGCATGCATGATGGGGGAATGAAAACGGGCAGTTCCCTTCAACAGTCTTCCAGGCTGTAGTGCCAGCCGTACACCTGAGGCTTGATATCTCTTCTTAGGAATATGCTTGAAGTGTAGCTAGAGGAAGGGTCTACTAATTCCAAAATGCACACTGCATTTGCTAATTTACTGTGGTTTTAGACAGTCGATGTAGAAACAGATTTGGCAAGAGAGACGGTAGAGCTGTTACCGGATAGTACAAAACATACAGAAGATAAGAGTTCCGAGCCTATAATTATTTTTACACAGCAATGGCAATGTGTAACACAATGTATTCTGTTTAGAGATTCATCGTTAGCTTTTAAGCACTCTCAGCACCTAAATGAGAAGAGAGCTTTGAAAAGGCAAGTAGGCATCTTTGCTCTCTTATCATCCTTCTGAGATGAAGGGTATGGGAAAAACAGGGAACGCAAACAAAACTAAACTCCTCTTTTAAAAATTCATTCCATGAGATTTGAAACATCAGTAAGAAAAATCCTTTTGTTACCTTTGTTTTTTGAAAGCTGAACAGAGTGTAGTTTTTCTTTCGTAGATCTTTTGTTGTTTAAATAAGAAATCATACTTTTTTTTTCAAAGAGTTTTCTACTAGATGTAGAAAATGTATCTTCTTTTATGCTGATACCATCCTTTAGAATAAGTTCTGTGAAGAAATCCTTGCAACTAGGACAGGCTGAGTGTAGGGCACTGAGCAGTGGCTTACTGGCTGCTCTGGTGCATCCTTCCCAGCCCAGCCTTCCCCACTTGTTCTGAGCTCCAGGGGAGTGGCTGCCAGCTCCTGTGGCACAGGGTCTCTCTGCAGCACTTTTTTATGCAAAACTTTGTGTTTGCACTGGAACTCTTCAGGTGCTTAAATGGCCACTTCAGTGGCACTATTTCTCACAGAATAGTGAAAAATTTGATTAATATGGCCTTTCATGAGAAACAACTCTGCACAAGTTTTAACACTACTTGGATCCCAGTAAGAATCACTGTTGCATAACAGTGTGTACTTCCTATAAAGGTAGATGCTGTTGATTTGGTGCAACAGAAGGATGGCATATTTCTGTTGAAAATAGCTTTCCTCATAGAAAAATAGGTTTGGTGCTTGGATATTTACCCTTCCAAGCCTAAGCTTCTTGATAGTGAACCTTTCCTATTCAGGCACAGTTGATTAGCTAGAGATTCAGAATAAAATAAGAAGGTGTCAGGTATGGTAGGAATATTGAAAGCAGCTGCTATGTACCTGCACTGTGTGTTTAATTAGAGAATGCTTTTTAAAGCACGGGAAGCAGGCTGTCGTTCTTACTTCTGATGGAATGCCTCAGAGTTGGAGCTGTTAACTGCTCTTGAGATGACGCTGTGGATTTCCCTTCGAAATAATCTTGAGAGGTAATGCTGCTTCACCCAAATCCTTGGTGACATGAAAGGCTCAGGAGTGCATGTCTGATTTACAGCCCCCACCAAGCCTTCTTATCCAGGGGAATCTTCCCAGAAGTCTCTGTAAAAATACTTGAGGAGAACAGAAGATTGATGCTTGGATTCAGCTGTACAATCACCTAAAAAAGAGAAGTATTGCAGAATAGATTTTTTTTTTCTTCACATACTCTCTAAAGATTGAAATTTGTTAAAAAATCCCCAAGCCTAGGGCCTGTCACATAGCAAAGAAGGCAGACTTGGGCTAGACAAATGTTTTAGCTTGATATAAACCCTTGTGCTTTGTATAATAGCTGTGTCAATTCACCGTGAAAGACTCAAAGGGCTTTTATAGAGGGATTTAGATGAACATTGCAAGGCAAGGTGATACTGGCTTGTTTTACATGTAGTCTTTGTCATTTTAGCAATGTCAAAGTTTCTTACAGTCTCAGTGTTTCAAAGAGGCACATAGATACATGTAAATGCATTTATTATTCAGGTTTGTTATACGTTTCAGATTTATCAAACAAATTTTAAAAAATGTAGGTTTGAGTCAAAGTGGAAAAAAAGGCAGCCACTTTTCCAGGAAATCTGTGTTTTCTTCCACAGAAATATTTTAGCTATTCTAGACCATTTTACTGTCTACCACTGTATAGATACTGTTATGGTTGCTCTGTAATAATATAATCTTTCTGTTCTACATACTTGTGAGGAGCATTGTAAGAATTAATTAACAAGTCTTGATAAGAGTATTCAGTGTGCCCTTAAGTATTTTATTCAGAGATATCTTGCCTTCACTACAAGAACTGGAAGTGCTTTTCTTTTCTCTCTTTGCATGAGAATAAAAGGTCAGGAAGCAGAATTGCACTGTTCGGCCTGAGGGACATATTTTCAGATGTTGGGGATTGGGTGGGTGGATGTACCAGCCAAGTGAAAAAGTATCTGAAATTGCTATTTTTGTTGCCTTTTGATCCTTTTGCACTGAAAGCTTTCTGATCCTACATGTCCCTTCCCTGATGGTGTCTTATTTTGAATCTGAAAAGGAACTTGATAGCATACCTTGCGAGTGACCAAATTAAGTATGATCAACAAGGTCCTGTCAACGCTGCAACCACTAGGCTGTGTAGTAGTAACTATTTTGAGAATGTTTTAAGTGTTGTCTGAGGCTTTAAGCAGAGCAGTCCGTAATACTTAATTAGTTGATTAATCACAAAAAATACCAGGATGCCAACGGATGGGGATCACATTTACTTAAAATAACTCTTTGGTTTCTTATTAAATATCCCTGGCTTGTCTTCTTCTTTTATTTATTTATTTATTGGGCATTTCTTCAGTTCCTTGTGATCATCTACAATGTTTAGAGTGGCTTTTTTCTTTGGAGGAGGCAGGATCTTGCATAGAAGATGCTTATATGATATTGATGAAGTACTGTTGTTATTTTGTAAATCTTGAGAGTGACGGTATACTGTAATTTGATATTTTGATGAAAAATCCCTGCCCAAGTCCCTCAAGACTTGAAATTATTTTCTGTCACCTTTCCCAGTCCTCCTGTTGTCCCCTTCTTTTACATTTTTCCTCGGTGAGCTATGCCAGGGCATGGTTCGGCCCTTGGTGTCTGGTCATGATTTTCAAAGAGAAAATGAATGAAGACTGCACCATTTCCATTCACCTTTTAGACTGATCTTCATTCACTACAGATCTTTGATAGCTGCCAGAATTCATTTCCAGCTTCCTCAAAGGTTGAGTTTATCTCCCTTCAGATCTCATTATCTTTTGCAATTTTACTGCCCTGGGAAGCAAATGTATTTGTTTTTCATCATGTTATCGTTTTTCCCTTTAGAACATCATCTCTTCTACTTTATCCCTTTTCTGAATGTGTGAATAACAGATGTTTTTTCAAAATACTTGTTTTGTATTCTGTAAATCTGCACCCTAAACAAGTTCCGTTTAAGGATGTATTGATGGCTCTTTGGTCCCTCTTAGTCTTGTTTCCTCCCTTGTCATTTCACATTCCTGTGCCATGTAGGGTTTTCCTCAGGCTCCTCTGTTTTCTTCCTACCACTATTTTTGGTATATTCCCACTACACCTGAATTTGCCTTTTTTTTCCTTACCTGTCCATTTTGTTTTCCTAGTCTGCCTTAATTTTGTACCTCTCATTTCTTCTATTTTTTTTTTCTAGTAGTGCAACCACAGAGTTGTCGAATGTTTGTGACCTAAAACAACTGTTTCCTTAGTACTTCCAGAAAGATTATGTGAAAAGAGGAAGCAAAATGACACATTTCTAATAGCGAGGGAAGCCAAAGTGCAAACTGTCCCTGTGCCAAAAGAAAATCCATGTGTTCCTCACTCAGGAGAAACCTGAGGACCTCACCAGAGTAGAAACTCTTTTATCACATGCTTTTGTTTTGCCCCTGTTTTTCTTAGACTGAATGTATGTAAATGTGGTTGAATGGGAAGTCAGAGTATGATCCGTTTGAACTGACCCAGACTATCCAGATCTCAAACATGTTGCATACGCATTTTTCCCCTGTCAGTTATGCTTTCAGATTTTATGTCCTGGAATGCATATTTTCTCACGCTCTATCTAGGCTCTATTTCCTATTTACAGTTGAAGAACTGAAAACATCTCATCTTTTAAGTATTTTTCCCCCCCTCTGTGCATTGGCACAGCTGGAACTTTGAAGGATACACTTCAAACGAGCACTGAATTCTTGTATTGTTTGCAGCAACAAACACTAGAGTCACAAAAAGACTTCCATTATAGTCTCTAGCTTGGCTCTAACCTCCCACCAGCACCACGGTTTCTCATTTCTATTATTCATCTTTAAACAGCATATTTTATCTGCAGGCACAGTGGTGAGATGAGCTCTTCAGAAATATTTGCAATAATAATCCATTCTGCGTGCTATTCAGCATGACGTGGCAGGTGCTTCAGAATCTGTCCTTCCATAGGAAAATAATGACTTTTCAAAAGAACTTTGCTTTGGCGAACTAAGGCAATGCCCCATTTTCGAATAAAGCAAGGGAAGTACTTCATGCTAACCTGATTTTGTGGATTTTATAAGTAAGGATGAAATGCTCAGTTATTCTCATGAATTGAGGTAGCTCGAACTTAGTTTTTGGAACCAGGAAGAAAATAAACATTTGCTTTCATATGGGTCATGCAGTAGTGAATGTCTAACCAGGACAGTGCTGAGGGTTCAAAAACTGTTAAGTCTTCAGTTTACTCATGAAAATGGCTTTTGAACAGGGCAGAGCTATGGCTTTTTGGTCTTCCTGAGGTGACTTCCCTTCCCAAAGCAAGCATCAGGATTTCACACACTATAGAAAGAACATTTTGGGCACAATGACAGTAAGTGATGGGAGACTTCTGTGTATGTTCTTAGGAAAAGGAGGAAAGCTTTGATTTCACTTATTCTTCTGTGCATTTGTCTGTATGTGTTAGTTATGTAGGATGAATTTCCTTAGTAGGGTGACCAAAACAGATATAAATGCTCTCTTGTTGCTATCCACTTGGTAGTTGCTTGTTGATGAATTTACTTGTTTGTTGCTCGTTGATGAATTATCAGCAGTCCACTATAAAACTGCACCTGCACAGTAGGCTGTGGTTTCTCTTACTTTAAGCAAAGGCTGGAATTTTAGTTCTCTATAGGTGTGAGACAAGTTTACAGCTTTAGATATTCCAGATGCTTCAAAATAGCTAATTTGGGATCTCTGTTAGTCAAATGCATGTCCAAAGAAGTTGAGCAGCTGCAGACTCGTGTTCTGACTTCTGTTGAGGTTCTGGAGTCAATATTTATTGCTGTTAAATGGGAGGATTGTTTCAAAGGACTGGAAAATAACAAGTCTAGACCCATGCAGTCATTGTCATGTAGCTGTATTATAAGAAGTGAAATTTGTATTTTGGTTTCTAGTTTTCTGAATATTTGTTTTGCTTCTGCAGGGGAAATTTTTTAGTATTTGGTAGATAGAAAAGATGCAGGAAATTACAATCATTGGGCAGAGTCTTTGTCACCCTGTACTCTGGTTTAAGTCTCCTTTATTTTCTGTCTGAGAGAAAAAAATGTATCCACATTGCCATTACTACGAAATAGTTCCTGCTGCTAAACTGTGCAAGTTTGGTGTGATAGCAGGAGGGTTGTGATCTATATTGTGCTTCCCTCAGCATACGTGTATGTATTTCTTTATTCATTCTGTCTTTCTAGCAAAAAGAATTTATTCTTCTGCTTTTTGACGAAGACAGAAATAAGATGAATATAATGAAAATTTGTTTTCAAATACTTTTTATAGGCAATCACACTCATCCTTTCCTTTTTTATACTTCAACTGAAATTTAAGATTTCTGAGTTAATGTTGAAGATCTTCCATGGCTCTAGCAGTAAGAAGGATAATCAAAGACTCCTTTAACCAGTGTCATTCTACAGCAGTACCTCCTTTGGGTTTCCATCAGAGGTTTAAGATTTGGGAATCCAGTCAGAATAGAGTGACAGTTAATTACATAGTTTTTGGAAATATAGACCTTAAATGACTATATATTCACTGGGTTTTTTGTAGGCTTTACAGAAGAACTTGTCTCTTCAAATTAATTTTCTTTCATTGTTATAATTGGAAATGTGGAAATGTGTTAAAAATATTTGTGGCTTGTGAATACATGGCTATAAAAAAACAGCTTGTGCTATTCATATGAACTTTTAATTAGACTCTGATAGATTTTGTACTTGCCAAGAAAGCAGTCTTGGGAGAGGAAAGAAGAAAACAGACAAATTTAGAATTCTCAGAAAATTTGAATTCAAAAGGTATTTTATTTTTTACAGTATCTTCAAGTAAAATGTCTTGACTTTTTGCTTTTGGAAGGGATGTAATCCAGCGATGAACCCTAAGAATTGTTTGCATAAAGCTATGTCTGAGAAGTTTCTGTACTCTTTGCCAGCTTTCTTATTTCTACAGCTATTACCAACAAATCTATTCCATTTTTTGGCCCTAAAAATTCTCTAAATTAAAGGAAATATTGTTGAAAGCACAAATATATTGTGTACTAATATTAAAATAAGCATTCTTTTTTTCCCCAGTATTTTGGTTGTGTAGCAGTTTTTTCCTTTCTTCCCTCCCTCCCTCTTAAAAGGAATACCACACAAACAACCACTTCTCTCTAGCTATAATTCTAAAAACTGTAACTGGTAAATAATCATTGGTAAATGAAATACCTCAGCATATTTCTGTACATGCAGACAGCCTTGTGTTCTAGTATTCCCCTCAGGGAGAGAATATGTTGTGAGAAATCAGGTCTGCAAATTATCTGCAGTAAAAATGTATTATTTCTGGCAAAGCTACAAATGGGGTGCCTGTGTTGATGCATGCTCACAGTGCCATTAACCATGTTCCTTAATAACTATTAATTAGTTTCACTTGAGCTCTGGTAGTCCAGATTAATTGCAGTAGGAGGGCCAAGGGAAACTAAAATGTCCTTTATTTCACTGCTTCTACAAGTTGACTGCATTTATTGATGGGAGGCCGCCTTTGGTCATTGTGTAACTGTTTCAATGATACTAGTTTCCTTGGAGCTTTTTACCTGTCATGACCAAAATAACACCTATTAGCAGTGTTCAAAATTACGGTTAGGAAGAATACCACTATCTTCCTTCTCTGCATGTCAGAATGCAACTTTCAGAACTGCACAGATAGTGTGAAGCGAACGTTACGGGATTTCCTTCCTCCTGTTACTTTTACATGGAGTAGCCTTTGTTATTAACTTGTCAAACAACATAAGGACAGAAAAGTAATGCAGTATTGACCAATGCCCTGATGAATACAAAATATGAATTGTAAGAGGACAAGTCATAAAAATCTCTTCCTCTGTTCTTTGAACAAATTTATCTTCCCATGAATTACAAGGGAGAGTCCATTATGCATCAGGCTGTTCCAGCACAGCTATTTTGGTAGAGAATTGAATCTTCTTTATTTTATCAAATTTTTTATAGCTCTTCAATAAGTCTTGTGTATCTGGATCAGTTCTGTGGGCCCAACTCAAAGAAGTACACTGGATAGATTAACCATAATCACTGTTTATATGGAGTTTTGTCTGGGAAATGTTAGTACTTGCTCAAGTTTCTTCTTTTTCCGGTCACTACCAAGCAGTCTCTCCATACAGGAATTAGCCATATTAAAAACTAGACCATATTTTAAAGTTATTGGTGAGGAGCATTTCATTCTCACTCATTTCAGAATATTTCTACAGGTAGACATTCTTTTATCCATTTCTGGTATGTTTGTTCTACAGATTTCTTGGAATGCTGTTATAATCCATCTTGAAGACTTACCTGTTGTGCAGTTGCTGATGTCTTCATTTTAACTAATGTAAGTTGTAATCTTCAGGCTTGAAGCATCTCAACAAAAGAGAAAGACTTGCCTGTGACTATTTGTCTACTGTATATTTGAAATCTTTTTTTGATTTTCTGTTGTAGATCTTTGAAAACAATATGGTTTAGGCTCTCTTGATTCTATTCCCCGTGAACCTCTCAAATCCTTGTCTGAACAAGCATTTCCATGGCTGCTGGCTCTTCATCAACCCCCTGGCTGTTGATACAATGATGTGTTTTAAAAAGACTTTGTTAATAACTAATCCTTTTCTTAATTTTAGTTCTGTTTTTTTCTCTCATGCATTACCATTGATGTGTCAAGAACACAATAGTCATATCTTGTTTCTTGAGAAAAGCAGTTTTATTTATTCATTTTGCAATTTTTAGGTACTCATATGAATTTCCTTTATAACTTTCACACTGCCATCGATCTTCTGAAAATATATTGTAAATTTTGATGGCTTGTGTTTCTTACAGGTTGTTTCTTTAATTATTTTTCATTTGGAAGGAGTAGAGCAAAGCTGGTCAAGTCTTGTAATTTGTGTAGTAATATTGCAACTGAGTAACAAATATTGATCTTAAAACTGTCAGGTATATTTGTTTTAAAAAAGAAAGAAGTTACCATTTAATCTTTGACTACTGCAGTTAAGGGAAAACGCTGTCTAATTCAGGTCACTTTCTAATTAGGAAGCAGCTTGGTTCAACTTTGAGCAAATTGCAGGCTTCCAGCTTTAGCAATGAGCTCCAAAGCTTTTAAGCCACTGAGTTATAATTCAAGTTTGTATCCCACTTAAAGTTCATACACTTGAAGAATTTTTGAGCTGTTATTATAAATAAATGAAACTTGGAGAATCCAGAGGGAATAAGAACTCCAGAATTACAACAGTCTGTTTTCAATAACATTTGCTGGTTGCCTTCAGAGATTCTTGCTGTTTTCTGTGTTGTTCAATTCTCTGCAGATTTTGTGTATTGACTGATCTTTTCAGAAGCAACCTGCTGGGCAGTGGAAAACTGCCAGTGTTTTTTCTGTATTGACTGAGATCTTTAGAGGTAGTTCAGAGTGGAAGTGGAGGAGAGAAGGGGATGTGGAGTGTGTTAATAAAATCAACTGCATTTATATTCCTTCAGACTATATCATCCTTATAAGGGAAGAATTAAAGTATACCAGCTGTCTGTGACAGAGTGATACATTACTTCATGAAGGCTTATTCCTTGTGTTCTGGTAACTACTGATAGCCTGAATTAGATGTGAAGCCTTCTATATACATCGTTAGAAAATCAACTGTGGTCATCATTAACATGTTGAGTTTCTGTCATTGGCAGCAGTATGGTACTGTTTGTAATGCTCCTGTATTTAGTTTGAAGAATGCTAGACTTATTTTCTACAGATAGTGTAGGGATAAAAATAAATATAAGAAGAGTTATTCTTTCACGTTGCATATCTTCTATTTATGTTAAAAAATGCATCTTTTGTTCTAATGCAAAGCACTGGTAATACTTGCTTTCCTTGTCATGAAATAATGTTTGATACTGTATTCTTCTAAATTGGCCTATTCGAATAGATTGCTTCTGTGAGCAAGAAAGTTCAGTTTGTACTGTAAGTCTTAGGTTACAACCTTAAACATGTGTGACTTGCTTTTGCTATGCTCTACTTCATGATAAACAGATCAGATCTCAGCTGAATATCTAATAGAACTGGATGTAGACATTTTGGTTACATTATAATCATTTAATCTTATTCATTCCTACTTGCAGTTGTTGTCTTTTTTTTTTTTTTCATGATATCTTAAAGAATGATGTAGTCATTCTTTTCGTAATAAAGTTAACATATAATCAGTGTGTAGACTGGTCCACTTTTGCAGTTGGATAATGCAAGACAGTTTCCTGAGCCAGTATGAATTGAATGGTTTTCACTGGGATGACTCCGTCTGTCTATCTGCGTGGATGTGAAGCCAACCTAAAATTGATCTTATTTCTGAATAAGAGAGAAGACTGAGAGGGTATCTTATTGCTGTTTATAAATATCTAAAGTGCAGGAGTGAAATGGATGGGGCCAGGCTCTTTACAGCAACAGAACAAGGGGCAACAGGCAAAAACTCATACACAGGAAGTTCCATAAAAACATAAGGAAGAACTTCTTTACTGTAAGGGTGACAGAGCATGGGAACAAGCTGCCCAGAGAGGCTATGGAGACTCCTTCACTGGAGATATTCAAGGCCCATCTGGACGCCTTCCTGTGTGACCTACTATAGAGAACTTGCTTTAGCAGGAGGGTTGGTCTGAACGATCTCCAGAGGTCCTTTCCACCCTCTATGATTCTCTAGTGACTCTTCACGATTTTCAAAAATCAGAGGTGAAAACTCTTATTTGGTAAAGAAGATATGAAGTTATCTCTTGAATTTGTGTATTCACATTGTCTAATACTTACATTAAGGGACATAAGCCAAACTCAAAACCTCAGTCCTCATTTTTCCATTATTTACAAGGAATTCAGGGAAGGGACATTGCAGTTTCTTACTACCAGATTGACTCTATGTGTAAGATTATGAAGTACTCTAAATGCACCTTTTAGCTCAGGTATTTTGTTCTCATTAGATTTATAATCCCAGCATTGCTTTCACACCGATTGCTTAATGGAACAAAATTATACCTATATCAGATAATACTGTAGATTTTCTCTTTGAGAAAGTGAATATTACCAATCTTGTATGTATATCACACCGGGCCTTTTAAATTATCAGTTAACCCCTGGCTTCAGTAATATAAAATGGATATTAAAATATAGTTTAGTGATTAATCCTTGAGTTTCTCTCTGTTCTTATACAGGGATTTCTAAGTAATGTTGCAGTCCTGATTTTGTGTACAAAAACATTGTATATCTGTTGCTCAGAGTGCTCAGAGTAGACAGGGAAATTCCGAATGGATAATTTTTTTAGCCATAAGGTAGACATCTAGAATGGTTTTGGTGGTAAGGCAACGGTGTTAAATGGTATTAATATTTACCATCTTATTTTATGAGGAACTCATGATACTGCAGTTTTTCAAATACTGATAAATACTTGGAAACAGGAGAGGTGAGCACAGTCTCTGACGTGCTAATACAACCATACAGAATCATAGAATCGCTTGGGTTGGAAGGGACCTTATAAAGGTCATCTAGTTCCAGCCTCCCTGCCTGAATGTTTTAGGACAGCTTTGTGCTTTTGGATTTGTGGCTCTCAGATTGCATCTGTCCCAATGTGTGTTAGTGCTGTATGTCGGTAGTAGAGGTAAAGGTGAAAATTTCCTTATACTGTGGAAATGGACTTAGATTGTGTGACAGCCTTGTCTGGTTGTGTGTGTAATTCTGTGCACCTATTATGCAGAGAGATGCATTAGAGTATGATGATATGGAAAAGAACTTGGTTTCTGTCTCAGTGGCATGTAAAATGCCTAGGATGTTATTTAACCCCCAAAATTCCCAGTCTGTGATTCAGTTGTAGACATGATTGGAGAAAATCTACTTGCCATACAGTGGTCTTACCTGACAGTAAAAGTATATGGGCTACTGAAAGAGCAGCTTGCAGGTGTATTGCTATAAGAAAACAAAATTGCTTCATGGAAGGAAAAAAAACTCAGAAATATTGTATGTCCATTTGGGTTATGGTTCAGTGTGCTGCATGAAACCGTGTTACTTGTCACTTGGAAGATGAGTCTCAGTGAGAGAACAGATGAAATTCAATATGTGCTGGCTTTTAACCAGATTTTAAAACACTATAGAAAATTGTAATTTAAAAATTTTATTATACTTGATGTGAAAGGAAAACAGTCTTTGTAGTCTTGCTAGCTCACTTACTTATGTTGTGTAACTACCAATAACTTTATCAGCAGTCTATGAGGTCCTAATGAATGGTTAGCTTGATCCCCACAGCTGTTTGTAACCTAACCCTTAAAACTTAAGGGTTAAATCAATTTTTTTTAATTGATTGACTTGATATAGCTTTTCTTATACTAGGAAGTGTGGTTTTTATCTTATGTAGGATATTACTGGGAGATGCAATGTAGATCTGGTAATGAGATTCATTAATAAGTCTCTGTTTACTATTAGGTTTAGTATTGTTTAGATATTATAAGACTGCTGAAGCAGTAATCATGTTTAGTCCTGTGAGCACATGTAATCCCAAAGGCAACATTCTGCAAACAGTGCTTCCGAGACAAAATGGACTACATTATTTGTGCTGGATTCAGACTCTGCATATTCCTGTTGAAGATAAGTGGTATGATAAGATTGAAGATAAGTGGTAGAGTTTGTCTTTTCTTCATATTTATATGAGTGTAGTGATTATTAAAATGAAAAAAAAATCCTGGGATCTTTCCCATTTCAGAATTTTTTTTATGTAAAATATACGACATTTTCCTTGAGTTATTTGCATTGGTGAGGAGCCTGTGTCACTACTGAAGGATGCAGCCAGGTAAGGAGCAACAGTGAGAGTTGCTGGCAATGTTCTGATTCTTGAAGATCTTTGATTTTACTCCTTTTAGGTTTGTAAGAGGCTGAACTGTTTTGTCTGACACTGTTTATGTATGTTCAAATCACTCTTTCTTTAGAGTGCAGTATCTGCAGAATATTTAACCTTTGTTCTTTTATAGCATTCACAGGAGTAAACTTGCTTGAAAATCTCATATGAATGTACTGTAAGGCTTTATGAGTGTAGCTCTAGTGTGATTACATTTATAAAAGAGAAGTTAAAAGCCTCTAAGTTCTACCAAATTCCCTTGTTAACAGGCCAGATACAGTACAAAGCTTATTATACCTAAGGGAAAACTAATATAAATGATATTGTAGTACACCATTAACAGGGGGGTGATGGTTTTACTTGCACTATTAGTTTCAGGTTAAAAACCTGGAGAGCAAAATATTTCACGTGTACTTGACCGTAATTAACCCCTTATGCCTTTACCCCATGGTCATGTCATTTAATACAGGTTCATTTGCAGTGGATCAGTAACACAGCATGTGCTCCTACACATGCGAAGACCACTTCAATGATTCCTTCTGCTGCAGGTTGTTTATACTGTAGGGCAATTTTCAGGATTAATTAGTCACTTTCTGAGGTTTCATACTGCTGTTGCAAATTTTAGATGCCAAGACACTAGCCAATTCTGCATTCTCAGAATCTGTTAACACCTTCTGCTTTGAATTCTGTTTTCATGTAAACACTTACTGCTTATCGTTTCTTGGTTTGTTTAGTATGCGTGGATACATAAAGAACAGTAAATACTTTTTCAGGAGAATGCTGCTAAATTTGGATCACAATTGGCGCAGAGTTTAGTCACTTTATATCCACATCATTTAGCTGTAGCTTTCACCTGTGTCCTGCACAAGTCTAGCTTTGAGCAAAAGTGTGTTCAGTCGACTTGAGTGCTTCAGTCCTCACCTGCCAGATACTGTGCTGAGTTTTCCACAGGATGTTTTTCTTGGACATTGTACAACAAAGACCATGACTGAGTCTAATGTGTTTCATTTATTACCATTAGCCAGGAGAACTTGAATCTCTTTTTTGAATCTTCTTTTTGAAACTCTTCCTAGTGGACTGGCAAAGGGAGAATAAAGGTTTTGTGACTCAGAACCTTGTAGCTTATATTGTTGACAGTAAAATTGCTTGAATAATCTTCTAACAGCAAATCAATTGCTTTGGTCGAGTGGTGACTACATGCATGTTGACTGTTACACTATTAATGAACATGTTTTTTTAAATCTCAGTGCATTGTAAAATATTCTAGATACTTTATAAGTCAAAGTCAATACAAAGAAGGCTGAGATTATTACATTGGGAGAAGGGAACAAAAAGAAAAATAATAACTGGATAAAATAGAAAATGCATAAGTTTTACTGTTTCAAGCTTTATAAAAGTATGAAGCATGTGATTGTGTTACCACGGTAAACTGTTCCCCCGAATGCTTTGTCTGCATGTTTTTCTTGCATTTTGTGGTTCGTCCTGTAGCTTAGATATGAACTTGTACACTAACGTTTGCTGAACGGGATCTATAGTAGACATTAATTAATCAAACAGTAAGCTGCAAAAATGGCGCTAAAATCACAAGGATTTTCTGTCCTGGTTTTGGATGAGATAGAGTTAATTTGCTTCCTAGTAGCTGATTTGGTGCTTTGTTTTGGATTTAGGATGAGGATAGTGTTAATAACACACAGGTGTTCTATCTGTTGGTGAGCAGTGCTTACAATGAGTCAAGGTCTTTTGGTTTCTCATGCCGCCCTGCCAGCAAGTGGGCTGATGGGGCACAAGGAGTTGAGAGTGGACAGAATTAGGACAGCTGATCCAAAGTAGACAAAGGGCATCCCATACCAAATGGTGTCGCGCTGACAGTACAGCTGAGGGAAGATGCCATGGGGGGCTGCCACTGCTCAGGGACTGGCTGGGCATTGATCAGTGGATGGTGGGCAATTGCATTGTGCATCACTGGTTTTGTGTAAGTATATACACATTATTATTGTTATGAAAATTGTTATTATCTCAACCTATGAGTTTTACTTTTTCTAGTTCTCTGCTCCATGTTACTGCAAGGCAGTGAGTGATCAGCTGTGCAGTGCTGAGCTGCCTTCCGGGTTAAACCACCACGTGTTTTGAGGAATACATTTCTGTATCATTTACAGAATGATATGTAGTGGAGGAATGAACAAATATAGTAAGAATAATTCAAATTCTTTCTATTTAAGTAATTGTCCTATATTGTTTAAGAGACCATATTTACTTTAAAAACTTACTGAATCTTAATGTGTTTTTTCCTATTCATTGGAATATTAGTTTGGAGAAAACTCTGCTGAGTTTCAGTTTGTGATTAAGGAAAAATAAACAAACATTTGCAAATCAAGGGTATCAGTGAGGGAGTTGGTAAAGTATAGCTGTACTCTGGAATCATGTTTACTTGAGCTGTTCAGATTGTCGTCGTCAACAGGTTCTAGAAAAAATCTAACTATTTTCTGACTCGTTTGTCTAGACAAAATGAGGTATTTTCCCTCCCTTCCACAGCAACTGCAGTAGTATGATAAATATGCGTGGGATATTCCAGTGCTTGCAATCTTTTTTCAGTCTAGAAGATTAAATCCTGTGTGGGGAATGGTGTACTTTATTTAAAGAGCAATTACTACAGCCTCTGCCATCTACTTTAGTCAAAAGAAATAATTGATTCCTTTTCTCCTGGTGTGAATCTAGCTATTCAGAATGATATTTTCAGAATTTTCATAATACAAATTCTGAATTGCTTCATTGCTAAGCTTAAAAAATGATAACTGCACCTTGGCTGGCTCAAAAAGGTCATATAGACTTAGATCACATGCTTCTTTTCATCCCTTTCCCAGTTGCTTTACAAAACTGTATCCTGCCCAACAGTGCAAAATAAGGTGGCTGCAGCAGATGTCCTTGCCACAATGAGAGACCTGACCATGATTCAAAGATCAGGTCTTTTGTCATCTCCATCCTGAAGGATGATTACATCTCATAAAGATGGAGAACTTGTAAATACTATGTATTGAAGACTTACTCATGGCTTGTATTTGAAAAGTGTAGCCTCTTCTTGCTTGTGCAATATTTATCCATAAGAATAGATACACCTCTAGTGATCTAGTGGTACTAAAATGTGAAAACTTAAAGTTTTGTTCTATTTTGCATATATGTGCATCAAATTGGCTTTGATTGCGGTAAAATTCCGGGACAACTGAGAACTATCTGTTCGTTTGTGAGCTGGATGTGTTACACCATGTAACAGTTCCTGAAATAGGCATTGCATATATGCAAAGCTTCTTTTATTTTTTTTTCCTGATATATTCACTATGACTGTCTAAACATTTATTCTTCTCTCCTTTTCAAATTTTTGTTTGGGAATCATCTAAAAAAATATTGCAGAGCTTGTTTTAGCTTTTACAGGTATTGAATCATTGCTAGGTACATTGAAGTGACTGAAACAGTTTTCATTTCTGCTGTTCGTCAAATAGTTTTCCATCTGCACTGTCCATTTCCTTACGACAACGCAGGAAATTTGTATGACAGAATACTTAATCAAGCATTGTTATAAAAAGGAGGAAAAGCTGTCTGAGATAATGTTAGGTGCTATAATAAAAAACAAAAATTTCCAGCATTGGATTATTTAGTTACAGTAACAGTTTTCATGTCTGCTGTGGTACAGTTCCAAACCTTGGAGAAGATTTGCATTGGAAGTGGCTTTTTGATAGGCTAAATAAACTCTTCAAATCTTTACTCCATAATCCTGGATTCCATTAATGGAATATTCAGTTTATTCAAGACTAACTACTTTCTTTGTGCCCTGGAAAGTCTGAAAACAAGAAAAAAAACTCTAGAAGGGTTGCCAGTGTTTCCTGTTGTGGAGGTGGAGGGAGTCTCTCTGAAGGAACTCGAATTCTTTGAAAGAGGACGTTTTCAATGATCAAAAATATGTAAGATTAAGCCTCCAAAAGATTGGTTTTATGTAATAGAAAGGTGTAAAATTACTTAGCAGGAGCTAGGAGAATTAAATTCATTAAAGGCAGTGAATTCAGGTCTCCAGTGCGTACAAGCATCCACTGATCAATATAGCATGCTATAAAGTAAAGGGGAAGGATCTGTTCAGAATGCTAATGGCACATGTCTGCTGGAAACAACTGCTAGTTGCAGAGCTACTCCATGCTTTCTTGTGTACCCTGTGCATCCCCTGGACACAAAGCCAAGATAGTCATCCTCTTTTACCTGGCCCAAAAGCTGTGTGGAGGGAATAGCACAACGGTGGTGATTATAAGTGAGCGGTTAGTCCTGAGTTCATGTTTGCAGCAAGACACTTTTACAAATGGGAAAAGGCCTTTGTGTAAATGAAACTTGGAGAATTTTGTCTGTATGGTCGCAGTCATATGTAAGGTTCAACTGCCATGAGTGGTCAGCTATTGCCGTCATCTCTACGAAAGGGCTACCTTAGCCTTGCTGCCTTCTTCTCAGTTGCAGAGTTTGAAGAGTCCCGTGACTGAAGATTTTGGGTAGTGGTTAACAAAGGAGGGGACAGATCTCTCTGTAAGAACAGAGTTTGCTTCCAGCCCTCTGCAGCAGCAGGCTGAGCTCTTTAGAGCTGGCCTTACTTGACATGGGACTCAGAAGGTTTGAACTACTTCTTCTTTCTTTGGCTTTGCAAAGATTGACAAGTGAGTGTAAATTTAGTTTCTAAAATAAGTAGAGAATGCAATACAAGCTAAACTGTTGCATTTGTGTACAAAAGCTGTGAATGCTGGTTCCTTGTGGATTAAAAGATAGCATGCAAGAACTTTCTGTTGAAGTGCTCACAGAAAACTTAAATCTTGAGAAACCCGAGTTAATATTTTAATTACCCTGAGAAAAAGAAGTTTCATTATCTTTAGAGTACTAAAGATTAGTATTAATGGGAAATTATTTGCTTTGTATTAAGTGATGGTACTGACTCACTGACAGAGTGTCCATGAATGGGTAAGTCAAGGGACTTGTCACAGATTGTTACTGGAAATGCTTCCAAGGAACCAAGGCTTAAACTGGGTCTTCTGTTGTTTTACATATAATTTGTAAAAGGTTTCAGTAATAATTTACCAAGGAAGTTTCTTGAGTGCTTAGTCTAAGTCTGTATAAAGGCTATTAGTCTGTTTGTGGTAGGGAGCTATGTGTGATGGTTGAATTCTGTAGGTGCAGACTTTCTGCTGTTTTCATGTAGTACATCAGATTTTGATTATTGGACTGTTCATACAAAATGATGCTAATTTGCAGCCCCTGCAGTTACCATTGTGAAAAAAATACACCAGTTTGTGAGGTGAATCTGTACCCTTAAGTGGCTTGGAGCAAACTAAGGAAATGATCTTGTGCAGAATTATTTTCTGAAAAAGATCTGGCATGGCCATGAGTCCTACGGCAAGCCTGTCAGCTGTATGTCAAAAGTCAGCAGTCATAGAGAACAGTGTTAATAATTATGGACAACAGTAGTTATGTAGTCTTTATTGCCTTTGTACTGAACAGGCTTTGAGATTTCAGTATCCTCAGAAAGCTTTACATACCAATTAGCCACTGAGTTATAAAGACTTCATGTAAATTAAAATAAGATGACAATGAAAGTGACAAGGAGAGATGAGCAGCAGGAGAATTTTGTATTTGTCATTATTCTTGGGCTGTTTGTTTTTTTTGTGCAATGTAGGTGGGAGAGGGAATGGGATTGTCTTGAAGGATTGACGTGAAGCTGCACCAGGGGAAGGTCAGGCTTGGTGTTAGGAAAATGTTCTTCACCAGAGGGTGGTCAGGCACTGGCACGGGCTCCCCGGGGCAGTGGTCATGGCCCTAAGCTGCTGGAATTCAGGGAGAGTTTGGACATTGCTCTTAGATAAAGTGTTTGATTTTGAGTGGTCCTGTGTGGAGCGGGGGGTTGGACTTGATGATCCTTGTGAGTCTCTTCCAACTCAGGATATTCTGTGATTCAGTGATTTTTTTTTTGCTCAGTTCATGAAGAGCCCAAGACTGCATCTGAACATGATGGTTCCATTGTTCTGAGCCAAATGTGAATTAAAGAATTGTTATCACTGTACTTTTATTGTTTTTGTACAATACTCTTCTACTTTTAGACTACAATAGTCTGTTTTAGTTTTAGCGTCAATTGTACAGAATGGTGCTTGTCTTAAATTGTTCCAGTTCAGGAACTTGTCAGAGGTGTGTATGTACTTGCTCACTTCCCATTTTGTACTTAAATGTATGTCATTTTTAAAGAACTTGCCAGAGTCTTTCAGAAAGAAAAATAATAGTGAAGAATTACTCTAAGTATTTAAATGCAGGTTTGGGAGATAGAAACTTGTAATATTTAGTTCCAGTAGTAAAATCAATCCTTCTGTGGCATTTGCTTTTCCTAGGATTCTCCTAATGTTATTACTACAAAATTATTTTTATTACCATCTGCCAGATACCTATCTTGGGGCTCTAGCAGTTAATCTCTGAGCCTCACTGGACCCGTTGTACAGATGGGGATGCTGCTTTTCTACATTATCCTGAGAACTTGCAACGATCATTATGGCTCAGATTCAGGAACAACCCTGAAGTCTTTTATCTATTGTGTTCGTGACTTGAACTATACACATGCACATAGTAACTTTAGATGCATGCGTGTATTTTGTCCTGGGTAAGGACTATTTGAAAAGAGAATGGAAGGGACTAAATCAAACTTATTTCAAATGTAATGTCAACCAAATGCTAGTATGACCTCACAGTAATTAGCAAAAAATTGACCAATTGGTTCAACAGACTTCTTTCCTGTATCTAAGTATTCCTTAGGAATGGACTGTCGAGATAAATGCTGTTAATTAAATAAAAATTCTTTTCTTGATTGTGCAGAAGCAGCCTTGCTACTTGTTCCTCTCCTAATCTTGTTATGACGGTTCCCTGGTAGGTCTCATTAGATTGTCTTGTTAGCTGATACAGAGTCTATTTCACCAAGGAACAGACAGAAAAGTTAATTTTAGTCTGTTGTAATGTGTCTGAACTGCTGAAGAGTTTTCCCCCCCCTTTTTTTTAATTACTTTTGTTTACTCTCACCATCTAGTTTCTTTTGTTCCGTAGCCCTAAACAATAGATGCATGTGAAACCAGCAATTCATTTGCTTAGATTTTTTTTAATTCAATTTGTCATGGTTTATTGAGTTTAATTACTTTTAAATCATTAATTTAAAATGAACAATGTGAGGGGGAGAGAACAGTCCTGAGTGTCTTGTACACTGAGAAAGGGACATGCCATGAGCTGGTTCCTGATCTGCAATATAAAGGATCTTCTTCAGACATAGAGATCTATTCAGAGATGCCCTTTATTTTGTCAAGAGAATTTATGGAGATATTATCACCTGTTATTGCACCTGTTTCTTTCTCAGTGACTTTTGCAGAAGGTCAGCTGTAGACCTGGCATTCAGTCACTCAAGAGATCCAGAACATTGACACTGAGAAGAGTGACTCTTTGTAAGAATGAACGCTCATATAAGGTAATTTTAAGTATTTACAGTCATTTGTGATTTTGCTAGTGAGTTCATTGGATGCCCTGTGAATGGTGAACTTAAGTAGAGACAGCACATTTTGTATGGCCATATTTTTAGCAGGAGATACTTGAGTTCCTAACCATCTCAAGACCTCGAGATTTATCAGTCTAGTACCTATCGAAATCTTCAGACCTGTTGCTGAAATGTTGTTGTTGCTTATATAACATACAAGATTTAGGATTTTAGGAGAACTTGCTTTTTAGTGAGATTACCTTTATATTAAAGCCATACCATAACATGGGCTGATTTAATAGGGAAGAGAGATTAGATGTATAATGCTCAACAAACTCAGATATTTTGATCTTAGCTGGAGGTCTTGTAGGACAGCATGCATGTGAGTTAAGGATGGAGTTGCTCGTCAAGCCTTCTAGTTGCCTTGTAGTCTGAGAAAATAAAATAATTTTAGTAGGGGTTGCATCTAGCTGCTGATTTGGGGATATTTTTACAAAAGAGAGAACATTTTAGAAAAGTACATATAGAACAAATCGTTTTATGGAGTATGAAAGCAGTAGATATAACTGAGTCCAAGCACATTTTTGAATATTAGCTGAATTTCTAATCAAAATACTGATTACCTTCATATGATCTTCAGGATTTGTGTGTTTTTGTCTTTCTCTGGTGGTGATATTTTTGTTCTAGTTCTAGAAAAATGTTTGCTTCTCATTATGTGTAGTAGTAGTAAGTAATGAATCACATCACATGGTTCACAATACCTGTTTTTAATCCCTTTTGGGAAAGAAAACAGCAGAACATGTGAAAATTTAAGCACTACATATGCTTTAATAGGCTGGCCTTTTTTGACTAGATTCATAGAATCATAGAATCATAGAATAGTTTGGGTTGGAAGGGCCCTTTAAGACAGGGACACCTCCCTCTAGACCAGGTTGCTCAGTGCCCCACCCTGACTGGTCTTGAATGCTTCCAGAGTGGGGGCATCCACAACCTTGCTGGGCAACCTGTTCCAGTGTCTCACCACCCTCACAGTGAAGAATTTCTTCCTAATATCTGGTCTAAATCTACCCTCTTCTGGTTTAAAACTGTTTCCTCTTGTCCTGTCACTACCTGCCCTTATAAAAAGTCCCTCCCCAGCTTTCCTGTAGGCCCCCTTCAGGCACTGGAAGGCTGCTATAAGGTCTCCTTGGAGCCTTCTCCTCTCCAAGGTGAAGAGTACTAGCTCTCTCAGCTTGTCCTTGTACAGGAGGTGCTCTAGCCCTCTGATCATCTTCGTGGCCCTACTCTGAACCTGCTCCAACAGCTCCATGTCCTTCTTGTGTTGTATTAACTTAGTATCATGGTGAAGTGACTAATAAAGAGCTTATATTTCAGTTTCTTGTGGCTTTTTGCAGAAAGTTATAAATGTCCACTAAATTTCTAATGAGAAATTGAACAGACTGATTTATATGTTTTTCACAGGTTTCCGTCATGAAAAATCAAAGGCTGAGTTGAGATTGAATCTTGAAAGCCCTTTGTAGATGTCCTTGAAACTCCTATGAGGTTAAATTATGATTTAAGTATCTTTTTTTTTTGGTTTCAGACTTAGGTCTTTAGCAAGAGGAAAAAATATTTTGTTGCCTGTTTTTAAAATAGTTTGTTTCTTTTCCTATTTTTTTTGAAGAAATCTTGGAAGGAAATGCAATATCAAATAGTTTTCTTAGCATTTAATAATGTAGGAAAGGTTATGATTTGATTTTTTATTGGGTCTTTGATTATTGAAATTGGGACTGTGTTGCAAATGCTTACCTTCACGTTTTATGAAGAATATTTGCTGTACCATCTGCTTACTGTCCCACTGGAGACTAATAGTTTGAGTTTTCACTTTGATTCCATTACCATTCAGATAAGAATGAGTTCACGTTCTCCTGCTTCTCGAAAATCACAGTAGTGAAAGGTACCTTCTGCTACAGAGCCCTTTTCTCTCTAGTAACTTTTTGCTTTTCCTTCTTTCCATGTATCCCATTGCTTTTGAGTCTTAACGTAATTAAATATTTTTAGGATTCACAGTCTAGGGAGTTTCTTCTTCTCAGAAGTCTTTTGAAGTGAATGTATCATAGGCAACCGATTTCAAACAAAACTGGCTTCCAGTAAAAGACAGATACTGATGTGGAGTGTGGCATCAGGTGGATAACCCATCTGTACTGGTTTCCAAATCTCTATCCTCTTCCAAATATATTTTTAGTCTCTTTTCTTTCCTGCTCCATATTATGTTTATGACAAATCCCGATCTAAATCTGGCTTTTTGGGAAGAAATATACATCCAGAAAATGATGTCACTCTTTAGGCAACACTGCATACTCACGTTATTCATCCTTGAATGGATGCAGTTTTATCCAATTTGGAGCTGCTGCTGTAAGCTTTCTGCTACAGCATTTATAAAAACATCCATGATGCTGGTTCACTTTTAAAAGAGGGAAGGATGAGAGTATCCCTGGAGAACAGTATTGGGATTTTCTGCCAAGTAGCTGTATGTTTTAAGGAACAAAGAATCATTGCTTGGCAGATGAAAAATGGGTGGGCTGATTGAAGTGTGGGTGCTGGCATGAACGAAGAAATAAAACTGAGAATAAGTACAGGAAACAAATGTGCAGGTAGGAGGGACAAAGGAACTGTTTACTCAGCAATAGCCTTTTTAACTCCAGCATAACAGCATCACAGTGATTTTGGTGATTTTTGCTTAACTGGTTGACAGCCGCAGGATTACTGTCCAAGTCTTTATCAAATTCAGATGTGCATAGGCTTGTGGAATGTAGTGGTATATTAAAAATCATGTGTGGCTACACTGGAGCAAACTGTGGCTTTTAGCATGAATTACCATGTAGAGTTTAATTTGAATTTAAAATGTTCATACAAGTTTTCTGTGTTACTAAGTGGTCAGTTATTTCTGTTAAACCTGAATTCAGACCGCACCTAAACATTATCTGGCTTTTGGAAAATGTGGTTAGGTTTTGATCTTCTAACGTTTTTGTATTTTTCTATATAGAGCTTTTTTTGTTCAGGCTTTGTGCATGGGTAAAAGAAATGATAAGTTCTTCTTCAGGGCAAATACATTGGCTCTTTTTAGCATATCCAGTTTTCAGAGTTTCAAATTCAGCAATATATTTTACAGAAGAGGACCTGAGGAGATGTGCTTGAACAATAAGCAGAGCTAGTAAAGCTGTTTTTTTTTTTTTTTTAAAGAACAAAAGCCACGAGCAATTACTTTTTTTCTTTGCCCTGAAAGACCAAAAGTCTGTATGGGTCTAGAACCATTCTAGGTTCTGCTTTGTGTAATGGGTCCCAGTTTTCTTGGTCAGAGAGCCATCTGCATATTCTCACTATAATCATATAATGAATTATTCTGTGGAAAATAACAAATGTTTTCGTGAGGTCCGTATCAGATTTTGAACTTGGATCTGCTTCTTTAGCAGCAGCGGCCTACATGCTGCTACAAAGTCGCAACTTGCGTCGTTTAGTCTTGGAAGCAAGCGTTTCATACAGACCTGGACTTCTACCTCAGAGTCCCCGAGGATGGTTATAAAATGTCTCCATAATTAATTTTTTTTATGAGGTACGGCTTTTGTTTGTTTAAATATACTGAATGTAATGATGTCCAGGTGTCTTAAACTCCTATCAAAAGTAGCAATAGAGAATTTCTAAGTATTACTGGCTAAGTACTACAGAAAAGATAGATTGTCACTTGCAGAAATACAATGAGCAGCGCCTGCTGATACTGAAACTTCTTGAATGCAGGTTGGACATCTGGCCACTTGTGATTCATGAGACCTGGAAGGTGTTTGGCTACCCTGATAGACACAGGCAGGAAAAAGTCCTTCATCTCACCTTGCAAAACTTTAGTCATCAAATCAAATGATACTTTCTCATTTAGCTAAGCCCATGTAAAATGCGAGAGACTAAACCTTTTAAAAATAACTCTCTCAGTTTTTAAGATCTGTTCGTTAGGAAGAGAATAGAGCCTTATGTTTAGGAATTGATATATAACCCGTACTTTAAACAAGGAACAGTTGAAAATATATTCTCCACTGTGCCTGCCCAATGAAGTACTGAATTCTGCATCTCGTCATTGAAATTGATAATGCCAGCAGTGAAAAAAGAGACAAAAACTGTGTAGTCTTTCCAGTCCATTCTGAAGAGACATTCCAGAGGAACTCCAAATTTCTTTTGCAAATTTATGATCACAGGAGTAAAGTACCAAATGATGCAATGCTAAACGAATGCCTGCCTGTGACTTTTGGAGTAGATTCTTGTGTCTGAGCATGGTCTACCTCAGTCTGAATAGAATGGAGTGAATTCCAATATTCTCCAGTCTTGTGGGATTTTTTTCTGATTTCCCTCAGAAGTATTCTTGTCTGCATACAGAGGAGGTAGCTTTAAGCAGTCTGCTGAGTGAAAGCACACAACTACATTGTCTTCCAGAGTTATCCAGAACTTAATTTCAGCAGAGAGAAGAGTTTGGTTGTACCACTCATACAACAGTGAAGGAAGTAAAAGCATAATGGTTAGGAGAAAAATGTATTAGTTCTTCAGCTATCAGTTTTGAATAAATCCGGGGACTTTTACTATCTTGATTAATAAAAATGCTTCTATTTGGGAAGGAAAGGGATTCATATTCTAAAGTCTTTTATTCTAAGAACTGGTGAGTTGTGTGATCTGGTCTTATTCTTGCAAACATGTTTAATAGCAGAATAAAAACATGCACAATTTCATGAGGGGGAAATAGAGAAGAGAAGAGAACATTAGAGAAGTTTCTTAACTTTGTTTTTCCTTTTGTTGCATTTATTACCCCATGGATCAGTTTAAATTTTCCATTACTGTGATTTTATTTTTTCTTGGACATTTTTTCTGTAACTTTCATTTACAGTGTTGCATTTTTATAATGAGTATAATTACATTTAATTATATGTCATCTTCCCACTGAAACTTGTAATTACAGAATTATGATGTACAGTGAGATCCATGTTAAATTTAGTAGGGGAAAATACAAAGGAAAGCCATGGCAAATGAATTTGAAAAATGAAAGTATTAAAAAAAAAGAAAACCGAAAATGGAAGCAATTGAATTTGGCTGGTTGAATCTTTAGTACTTGAACAGGTTCTTATTTAAGTTTTCCTGGGAAAATATGTTTCAGTTTCTTTTTCAGATAACATTTACTTTCTCAGATACAGAAACTAAATTTTAGGATCATTCACTGTTTCACTGTGTAGCAGTTACACAACATTTTGTCCAAGCATTTCACTTACAATTTAGTATTAGGTTAAACCAGAGGATGAAAAAACTGCAAATTGTCTAAGAAGTACAGAAATAAACACCGATTAAAGGAGGAGGTCTTTTGTATCTTAAAACCTCCTACTTTTTTGTTGTTGTTGTTGTAAGTAGAAATAGAGCTTTAGCAGTAGTAAATATTTAATTAACAAGCCCAAACTTCTCTTAAAAAAAACCAGGAATTTCTGCTTTCATTATCTAGTTGGACAAAGTGTTTAATCAAAGGCACGGACAGTAAATTTAGAAGTTGTGTTGTGAACAAATCATTAATTTTGTAACTGAGATCTGACTGAAAGATTAAAAAAAATCTAGTCATGCTATAGAGAGAGAAGCTAGCTACATAGATGTGTAGCACATGTGGGTCTTGACAGAAGTGCTTGAATATACTTCTTTGTTTCCAAGGACTGTCTGATTTTGATCTCAGAAAGGTGAAAGGCAGAACTGAGTGACTCACTGAGTCACTTTGTGCTGAAGGCTGCGTATCTGACTGAAATGAGCATCTCTTAATAGATTCATAAGCTCTCAGACATCATGTAGGTACTAAAGTACTTGTGCAGTAGTACTGACTGCTGTACAAAACTTTTCACTGGTTGGTCTGTAGAATTCCTACCAAGGAGAGTCTATAACTTACTCTGCCTCAGAGGATGTTGCAGGACTTTGAATAACCTCAGTAACAAAACTCTGGTAAATACTATATGAAGAGGAATCACATTGCCTTTTCCAGTTCATCTTGGGCATGCTCTGAATACTTAGGTACAGTTCCTTAATTACTTTTGTGCCTTATATTGATATTGCTCGAACTGATTTATACTTGGTATGAGTAAGAAAAGAGACAGCCTTTTTATAATAGAAAATATTCAG
The DNA here is from genome assembly GCF_002078875.1 of Numida meleagris. Classification (NCBI taxonomy): domain Eukaryota; kingdom Metazoa; phylum Chordata; class Aves; order Galliformes; family Numididae; genus Numida; species Numida meleagris. The sequence goes on from NC_034413.1 coordinate 27,071,939, forward strand.
TGCTGGCTTTCCTGAGGTCTTGAGAACAAAGTACAGTAAGAGAGAGATGGGAAAATCCTGACTTTTGGCACATAAGGGTGAAAAACCCAAAATGTTCTAACTATCTTCTGTTGGTAGCTAATCCTTTCAGAAAAGGAATGACAGTTGCTTGCAGTCTTCTAAAGGAAGCTGATCTGGCCCAATTCCACCTTCAAACAACTCCTCTTCTATTGCCTCCTGAGAGCCTCTTTTGCCTCATCAGTGCAAGGTCAATGTTTGACCTTGCAGTGAGTTATCTTCTGACAGATAATTCTGTTCACAGTGCATTCTTTCTGCAGTACAGACTTGTCAATAGCCTCCTCTTTGAAAAAATGCTTCCCAGGATTCATTTTGCAATCACCACTCCGTATATAAATGGGCTTTTTCAGGCAGATGAGAGCTGAGCTGAATTTGAGCACAGTCAAACCACATCACTTGTAACATGAAAGGGATGTTCCTCGATAGGCTGGATTTCTGGATTTGTTTATTAAAACAGAAGACTTAAATACTGGACTCCACTTCCCTTCCCAATTTCTTTATGCTCTTCCCCTCTGTTTCAGTTATTCAGTAGCCTCCCTTACCTAACTTCAAGCAGCACACATTTACGAGGGTATCATCGGTCACAGTGTATGGGGGAGAAGGAATCTGTCAGCTCATTCTATGTTAATGCTGTGATAAATTGGCACTTAGTTACACGTGTATGCATATAGCTGCTTAGTCTAAATTTCATTGTAAATAGATGGTAGAAAAGCTAAATGACTCTGACGACCTTTCAATGTATTGCTATGAAGTTAGCAAATTCTTGCCTGAAAGTAGTCTTCTTGAGAATGAAGTCTGAAAGCAATTTCTTTTTTGACTGAAATGCCACAATGGTGAACAAATGAATGATGCGTTTAATTACATCTGTAGAATTAAACAAAACACCCTTCTGCATATGAGAGTTGCAACTGAGAGTTTAGTTTTCTAAGAAATAAATTGGTTTATTTATTTCTCATAAATAAAAATCACACAAAATAGTATTTCATGAATATGGCTTCTTTGTTCTTAGCATCTCTCTGAAAACACATTTGTTGAAGTATCTGAAGTATTTAGGAGACACTTTCTGAGCAGCCCTTAGGTGCTTGTTAGCGGCTCTTAGTTTTCCACCTATTAGGGTTTTTTTCAATATAAAACATGCATATATGTGTGTGTATGTATGCTGTCTACTAAAAAATATTTCAAAAGATACAGCAAAACATTAATGCAGGAAATGGAAAAATTGTTCATACTTTGCTGTCAGTATTATGTGATCTGCTTGAGTAGTACACAGATGAGTAGGGATCAGCCACTGAATATGTGAACAAAGTTAACACAACCACAGCCTTCTGTTCAGGAGTATACCTGTACTTATCCTTTACAAGTGTGGGTCTGGAGTCAGTTTCCTTACCTCCATCTCAAAACATTCAGTGGGAGTGTGATAGGAAAGCCAGAATAGCAGGACAGAAATTTATTATTTGTGGTGCTTTATCTGTGCAGCGACCCATGCAAGCAACTCTGAGCCTAAGGATGCAGAGCAGTTGTCTGCCCATGTTCTTTCAGAAGCAAAGGGGTCAAGGGTGGAATATAATCAAAATCTCTGTGAAGGGAAATGGAATAAATGTGTCACTTAGCTGGTTGGTCTCTCCTTGAAAATGACATCTCTCTCCTAAGGGATGTTTGGATTTCCTCTCGTTAGCTGTTTGTCTCTCTACTCTGAGTGACAATATGCTGTTTCAAAAAGCTGTACCTATCATGAATTAAATAGCTGTTTTAGCATTTCATTGCAGATGACTTTGTTTAGTCAGATGTTAGGTGACAGTATAAAGCTATCTTGTTTATATTCAGTGAGGAGTGTGTAGGCAGCAGGGTAACTTTTGGTATGGGGTTGCTTCAAATCTCAGTGAGCTGTTAATTGAGAAACAGTAAGTCAAGCACGGTGAAGTTGTAGTCAAAAATGCAATAAAGGTAACTGTGGGAAAAAGCAGTCACAAAAGCAAACATGGCTGCTTCTGTAAATACCAGGAAGGGAAGGAGGGAAGTCCCTTTTGAAGAAGATCTAAAAGGATGAGGCTGTTCCTGGTTGTGTTACTTTTTGAATCCAGCTGAATGAAGTACTCAAGCTGGTTGAGAGCCACTGAGAAACAAATCTGAAAAGAATTATATGAGTTTTAACAGTAAAAGAAAAGCCTTAGGGCAATTGTAAAATACTGTACCTGTGCTTCCCAAGATCATGCAGTGTGGACCTTCTGCTTCCTTGTCTCAGAAGGAGTGGGAACTGTAGCCTTGGAAAGTCACAAGGAAGGTTTAGTGTTGACTGAAGGAATATAAATAATGTTTTTTTGTTCTTTTAGTTCCAACCTTATAGCATATCTGAGGAAACGGGAGGCCGAAGACAAAAATGCCAAGGCTGATTCCTTTTCTCTTTTCTTCTTCCCCTCTCTTCTGGTAGCTACGGCTTCAGAGGGAAAAACAGTAGAATATGGGCACTTAAATACCAGAGATATGTTCTGGCTAGTAATGCTCAGGTAACGAGTATGTATGGACAGATAAGCTGTTGATGATTCGATATTAGCCACGACATTCGGTGGTCGAATGTAAGCATATTGCCTGTTTTAGGACAATATGTTTCAGCCATAGTCTACAAATGGAAAAGCAAAATAAAATATTTTTTAGCCTGAATGATCAGTCCAATTATGAGCTACCAAATAATGTTAGGAAAGCACACTTTTTAAATGTTTCTTATTATTAAAGTTGAATTTTCTATATAACACTTTTTCAATTATAATAAGTTTTTTCTGTAAATGATGAAGTTTTTATCAGGTGGCTACGAAAAGCGTTTGGCATGTCAGATTCAACATGGTGCTGGTACTGTCCAGGAGAAAATCCAAAGTATGCCAAAGTTGGTGGTGGAGTTTCCAACATGCTCATGGACTGGCTAAGACTGGCAGATTCTTTTTCATTGGCTGACTTTCAGAAATACATAACTAATGTTATTAATGCAATTGGATGTTACTTTTGAGTGAAATCCAGCATGAAACTTGGCAAGAGTAAAATATCATGAATTAATTGCAAAAAGATCAGGAACCAGTATAAACAGGATACCCTGTACCCATTTCATGTGGTTGATCAAAAAGCAATTTCAAAATCTATGGAAAGACATAGAAAGAAAGATCTGAAAATGCATTTAAATAAGAGGAATGGACAGAAAATCAGTGAGGCCTTGTGGGATTTCTTCTTCCATCTCTCTAAATCTAAGTTAGGTATAAATGCCTTTAGAATATAATCTTATGATTTCTCCACCACTTGCACTAAATTTATGCAATTTACACAAACAACTCAAACGTTAGGACCAGAGCAAGGGAATGTTTCGTTCGTACATATCCACCATATGAACACAGTTACTTGTTCTGTTTTTATTGTTGATTTTCTGCAAAAAGAGGGCTTGTTCCCTTTGAGCATTTTGTCCAAGAATAATTATTTATATGGAAACAAACTAGGAAATATTTTCAATTTTTTTAAGTAAAAGTCACTAAGTACATGTCCATTTAAAAAATCTGTTTTCTTTCATTTAAGGTTTCTTGTTCTCTAGACAATTTTTTTTTGTCACATGGGTTGGTGACTTAAGGCTAACAAATATTTCAAAATGACAGAGTCCACTTGGTGCTCTAAGAACATAAAATGTGTTCTGTCTATCAGAGTCTTTAGAGAATTATATATATGGTGGAAGTCGTGTCAGAATTTGTCTTGGTCAAAGCTAACATTAAAATCACTGTCAGTTTCCAGGCATTTCGACTGTATTGGAAACTGTTGTGATTGGTTAACATAGGCATGTTTACTGATGTCAACTTATGATGGATTGTGTGAGTAATGGAGGAACAAAAATATGTAATATCTATTATAACAGACGTCCACATTTCAGTGAACTATGAAAAAGTACCCATGGGTAAAGTGTGTTATCTCTTAAAGTGTTGCTAGCCACAACAATGTATGTGAAATATAAATGTTCTTTTTGTATTGTGATACTTGCAACGAATTTCCCTAGAGGAAAAAAATAAGTGTATAATCATGAACCAGAAAATAGTTTTCTTGTTTGATGGATGTGTCAAGTTTCATCCTTAACAAAGATGAGGGTGGATGTGAATAGCAAACTTTCCTGTTCCACATGTGTTCTAGCATAAATTTGTTGTAGCAACAGCTGTCAGACCTGTCACCTCATGTGTCATCTTATTTGACCTATGTGGAATGAGGGCTCCAGAATTCAGTTCCAGTATTAACTTGGCAACTGATGAGGGTAAGAATCAGAGAAGGTGGGGAAGAACAGGTACTTGAAGGAAGGTTACAAGATGCTGAATGAGAATTAGAGCTTTGTTTCATTGGCTGCCAGAGAGTGGGTCAGACTAGAAAATGAAAATGTTTTCAATTAGAAGCTGTTTCTCAGCTTATTAAAGAGAATGAAGGAGTTTCACTTTCCAGTGTGCATGAAAAAGCACTTTGAATGTGAGAATGTCATACAAGCACAGAAGTAGCCCATACATCAACATGATTATGTGTAATGTTTGCATTTATTTTGTGCCTTTACATAATTCTTATTTACATCAGATGGCTAAAATATGTTACGTGCCAGCAAGGAAGAAGGAAGGAACTTATTTTTATTAACATATATTGTATATCACAGAATCACAGAATTGCAGGGTTTGGAAGGGACCTCAAGAGATAGAGCCCAACTCCCTTGCTAAAGCAGATCCCCTACAACGGGTCGCACAGATAGGCGTCCAGATGGGTCTTGAATATCTCCATAGAAGGAGACTACAACCTCTCCGGGCAGCTTGTTCTAGTGCTCTGTCACCCTTACCATAAAGAAGTTTTTCCACATGTTAGTATGAAACTTCCTATGTTCAAGTTTTAGGCCATTACTCCTTGTCCTGTCTCAACACTCCACCAGGAAGAGCCTCATCTCATTCATTTGCATCCTGCGTCCCTTTAGATATTTATAAACATTGATCAGATTCCCTCTCAGTCTTCTCCTCCCCAGGCTGAACAGACCCATGTTACTCAGCCTTTCCTCATACGGGAGATGCTCCAAGCCCTTAATCATCTTTGTGGCCCTCTGCTGGACTCCTTCTAGTAGCTCCCTTTCTTTTTTCAACAGTTGAGCCCAGAACTGAACACAGTAGTCTAAATGTGGCTTCAGCAGGGCAGAGTAGAGGGGGAGGATCACCTCCCTTGACCTGCTGGCTGTTCTCTCTTTAATGCACACCAGGGATACTGTTGTCCTTCTTGGCCAATATCATTATGGAGAACTGTCTTTTCTTATATACATTAAGGTGAATTAAAGTAATATAAAATCTAGAATCCGTAATCACAAAAATTACATTATCACCATCAATCAACTGTTGTTGGCTTGAAATGTGGCTTCCTGACATGCTTTTCTTGTGGTTTTGTTCATGACCTGTGTTTTGCTAGGATGAGGAAGATAACCTCTGTTTTTCATGAAAAAATTACATTCTGAGATTTGGCTCTATTTAAGATGTGCACATGGATTAGTTTGCTGGTTTGCTATTATCTACTTTTTAAAAGAGCTCTTGTCACATAAAGCAGAATTGGGACTAAAAATACATTGATTCTAAAATAATTTTAAGATACACATTTTGGTTTTGGGTGACATTATAATATATCTTTTGGTGCTGCATTTTTGAGTTGTCTGTCTTTAAGTTGTCTTTAATATCTTAACACTTCTGCTATAAAAATCATCATAGTCCATACCATTTTGTATAATGAGTTACTTCCCAATTGGTAATAATTGTTAATAGTAATAATTTTAAAAGTTTGATAATTGCCCTGTACAAAGAGCAATATTCCATTGCTTAGTTCCATCATTCACTTGGTTCATGTTGTTCATCTCAGAAAGCACGGTCCTCTCTATTATAGGAGAAGTCTCCTCTCTTTTTTATGGGACCTGTTGTGAAAAGAGACATGTTGCAGGAGAGCGTTTCACTCGAGAGGGAATTCTCTGGTTTTGCCATTTTATACATGCACATTCTCAAGTGATAAAACATTTATTGCCTTGAAGTACTGTCAAATTATTGTGGTCTTAGAATGGGTCAGAAAGAAAAACAAATGAGCACAGAAATATATCATTAATGAATTTGAAAGTCTTAGTAGGTATCAATAGAATTGTAATTATTTTATTTTGACTGTATTCACTAACAGAGTAATTATCAATTTAATTGATATGTATGAACAGGTGCTTACACTGAAAGCATTTCAAACTGGGATGTGTTACGCTTGAAAAGTAGTCTGGGTGATTGTTCTCGTTAGCCAAACAGATGGCTGGATGTTTGCTTGCCATTTTATGGAGAGAGAATTATAATCTGACAATATTTTACATAGTATGAAGTATTTATAAATCAATAAAAGATGAAATTTATGTGCAGGATTAGTGTAGAATAAACATAGCTTACATGCTAGGGAATGGCAACTCAATGATAAATACCAAGCTTTTGTTCTAATTAACTCTTTTGGAGGGATTACTTACAAGCGCAATGAGGCCAGATCATTGTCACGCTCAGGAGTATACAGAAGCAGACATTGTTTTATATGATGAATATTAGTGTCCATCTCTGGATACCATGCATGCATCTTGTCACTTTCATTCCAATCTATATCTTGATTTTTAAAATCTTAAGGCTTCCTAGAAGGTGCCTTGCTATGCATCACGGAATGTGACTGGGACACACTCTAAATGTTGGCCTATATATTTTAGCCTTCCAAAAATCAGGTTGTGTGTGGATTGCCAGACTTGTAAAGTTACTTTTTGTTTTAGAATCCTCTTCCATAATCCTTCTGTATATTGTAGGACAGCTCTTTTAATATCTATCGGGTATTTGTGATGGATATGTTCTGCTTACTTGTCTGGAAAGTAATGTGTTTTTGATACTGTTGGCTCCAGTATCATTTGAATTTTAATGAAATTTGTTAACTGCACTTGTCCCTGCAAAAAGGTTTGGTTGTGAAAATGTCCATTTTATGTCAAGATAAGTATGTGAGCTTTTTGCTCCAAAACAAATTGAAAGAGAAGATATACACTGTAAGCAAAAAGTGTAGGCAATTGCTTTGAATTTTGGAATGGCAGAACTGAAATTTTCACATTATCTTTTTATATATGCCCATAAGTTGCACAGTCACCAGGCTAATAAATAGTCTCCCGTGTACACCTTCTCTTATTTTGATTTTAGATCCGAAAGTCCTTTTCCAATGAGAGACACTGTGAACCTTGTAAGATCTCCTTAGAAGTCTGGCTTTCAACTAAACCAAACAACACCTGAAACAGCAAATCCAAAAAATCAATATTAGAGTATTCTAAACAGAATTTGCTTGTAACTTTTTTATTTTTACAGTTAGAAGGTATTTTAGGTACAACTGATTTGGTGGTTGCTAAGCACCTGTTGTATCTCTTAGGTATAATCCTGCTAAAACATTCTGCACCAGTAGGAATCTTCTTTACTTGGCATGGCAATACTTTCCAGAATGTTGACTGCAGTATCTGAAAGAGAAACAGATGACCAGCTTGAGGGATCAGTAATATCTCTTCACAAACTTGAGTGCTTGGTGATTGCTTTGCTTTGATATATTGTTCCGACGATGTGTCATGGATGAAGTGGAACATTTAGGACTTGAGGAAAACAGGACTTCGCTTGGTAACAGCAATAGCCTCTGCTGCCTTAACATTCTTGAGCTCATTCTGTGCCTGGTTTCCAGGGGCAATGGAGCCCTCCCAAGCAGCATACACTACATTCCAAGGAGCTCCATCTCTGTTGTACCAGGCATTACACTGTTAAATAAGCAGCTGTGAGCGTCAAATGGTACTGAGCTGAATAAAAAAAATCTCTCCTGTGTTTGGGCTGAGGATTTGAAACTAAGATGCAAAATCTTTCACTTCAGACAGCCTGTAATGCACATTGCATCTAAAATAAGTTGTCTCCTCCTTGATCCTATGGGGCCAAGAGAGAAGGCATTTCATGCTGAGCGCTGAAGACATTTTTGGTGCTGTACAGCATTTCTCTTTCTTTGTTAGTGCCAGAGGCTTCAGAACAGTAAATAACATCAACAGATTTTCTCGTGTTTTGGCCATACTGTTCTGCAAGGCAAAAGACAAAGCTAAAAAAGAGTTGTTTCAGTCAAAATATGATGAACAGCACACTTTTCTAAAACTCAGTTACAAATCATTCTGTCAACAGACTGAAATCACTTGGCCTTCCAAAGAGGATGGTCACCATGGTAACAAAAGAGAACAGATACTTCATTTTCCCCAAACCTTTATTCATGTCATAAATGGAGTGGGAGCCCATCCTTCTTTTACTGAGGGAACAGGAGAAATATTTTTGTCGGTGCTTGTTATCTGCTGAAAGATCTTCGCTGACTTGCACAGTACTGGAAAATGCTTGATAGGACGGGTAGTCCTGCAGAGTGTTGGCATGTGAGGAGAGGATCACTTGAGTACAGGTCAAGCCCCAACTCGGTAGAGCATCTGAATGGTCCATAACGGCTGAGGGACCGCCAGGGAAGGTGAGAGGAGGGAGGGAGAAGTGAATGTTTGATACTACTTGTGTATGAGTGCAGGAAGATAAAAGAAAACTTTCTCCAAAGCTAGTTATCTTTATTTCCCATGGTGAATTTATAATTTTTCAAGGGCCCAGAGCTCATAAACACACACCTGGCTCTTGAGTTGCAATTTGCGTGTTGAAGCCTCTTATTGTGAGGCTGCTGTACTGGAATAGGTATAGTTGGTTTACTATTGTTGTAGATGCAATCAGTTATTTCTTAATTTAATTTTATAAGCATCTTCATGCATTTTGTCTGCAGCTCTGACAGGCCATCTGGAGCAGTTTTCTTTTCTTTCTCTTGCTTTTATCAGTTCCACATTGAACAGTAGTACTTTGCTTCATAACTCAGTTATGAATATAGGGAACTAAAATAAATCAGTTCAAACAGAAAATGGATCTGGAGCTAAGGTCCACATCCAAGGCTGTTCCCAAGAAAAAAAGAACAAGTTTGAGGATTTTAGTGCAGTTTTGCTTGACGTACTTCAAAAGTCTCTCAGGAGGGCACAGGACTGGAGTAAAATTCTTGGAAAATTAGTTACTACTTTCCTTCCACTCCTCTCTAGTTACTCTTCTCTGTTATTGCTTTAGGGGAGGGTTTCTTTTCTCAAAACTACTTCCTTTGCTTGGCCTGTCAGAAACTAGAAACAATCCCTAGTGGAGTTATTTTATCATTATATATATCATGTGTATATATAAGAAAGATCAAAGCATCATGTGAGCAAAATACCAGAAACCTGGACAAGTGAATAAAGTGAAGAAAGCTGGCAGTGAAAAGTCATTGGCCTGTAACACAGGGAGCAAGACTTTTCATTTTGGTAATTTACAAAAGATGATGAAGTCAGCAGTCTGGTGAGGTGAGTTTTAATGAATGATTTTATGACAAAGAATTCAAGACTTGGTATACTATGAAGCTGAAGTAAAGTGTCATTATGGGGGTTGAAGAAGAAGTGGTAGATGCTCAGCAAAGTCTTAGAATTCATCAGGCTCATTAACTGATATTTTTTATTGATTTCTTGTTGTTAGGGACAGTGTGAAAAGAGAGCAATTTTTTCAGCATCCTCCAGTCTGCTCTAGAAAAATTTGATGCTGAGGAAATTAGGCAGATGAGAACTGCTAGAGAGACAAAGATCATAATATTTAGGTTGCTCCAAATATAATGTCTCCTATGTATTTCTGTGGAAACTACAACAGATACAAAGAACACAATAACACGATTTGGTAGAGCAAATTCTCATCGACAAAATGTTGTTTTTCAACAGTCACCACTATTAGCTGTGCATGCTAAGAGCATGCAAGAGTCTGCATGCTGCACTCATAAAATCTGTACCAGCAGAGGTGACCCACTGTCACCACTGCTGAAACGCATCACCTGGTACCTCAGTGGGCTCATGTTCACTATTTGGTCTCCATCAATGTTCAGCAAGCATCAATGAATGTCAGTGGGTACAGTTTTTTTCTGCATGGAGGAATTCAGTGTCACACATTTGCTTCATCCACACCTCCATGTCAGACGCCATTTTGTCAGACTGCCCCTCTGCTGCCATCTGTCACACAGCAACAAAATGTAATGGAGTACTGGCAAGAAGGTTCAACCTCTACTGCCATACCAGCAACATACTCCTCTGATGTTGTGGGTCTACATAAAAATATATGAGGCATTACTTTTGGAGCAGACCTCATAGTTAGAAAAGGCTGAGAAAAAAAAAATAAGAAGGCAGACATATAAAAATTTAAAATATCCTGGGGAACAATCTAAGGAAAACAATAAGGGAGGTAACCTGTTTTCAAGTAGATGACATTAACTGCATAAGTCAAAATTATCCATGTGTGGAGGAAGGATATCAGAGGAAAAGTGTTAAAAAACAACTTGGCTAAATGATGAACTCCCCACTGTCTGGAAGTAGAAAAGGAAATGAGTTAGTTTACTAAGAACATCTGTAAAAGTAGCACTGATTTATAGAGAGGTACTTAGAAAACGAGGGATGAAAATTACGAATAGATGCATCTAGCAGGAAACATTAAGGATTTCAAGAAATATTTCCATAATTGCATTAGCAGAAAAAGAAGACCAAGAGAAACTTTGCTTCTCCTTATCAACTGAAGGAAGATTTTCCGATGAATGATGTTAAGAAGGGCAGTATTCTTAATGGCGTTTGAATAAGAAAAGCATTCATGAAAATGATCAAATATAAAAAAGAAGGTAATAAAATTAATACCAATAACAAAAAGGTGAGATAGCTACCTGCTGGGGAAATAATGTTGATCTTTGCATTTAATGCTTTGTTTGTTAAAATGTTTTCAAATCATCTCAGTGTAACTTTGTGATATGTTTAAAAGATCCTGAAATGAAACTCAGAGCAGCAGTAGCTTACTTTTGGGAGGTGAGTAGCTAAAGCTGAAGGAAGACATAGATTCACCCATCTTTAAAAAAGGCTGAGGAGGAGAAGGTGAAAGAAATTATTATTTGGGCAGATCAGCTCCTAAGTACGTATGTGAAACACACAATCTGTTTGTAAACACCTGCAGTTTGAGAAGATAAGTTGCTGCCAATCAGGTCAAGCAAGTTTTGTTGTCTTCTATGCTAGAAAGAAAAGGCCTTGTATTCAGGGTAGCAGTGGGTACTCTGTATCTTATTAAGACTTTTGCCACAGTCTTATATTTCTCTTGCCAGCTGGAAAAGTGTTCTTGGTAGAACTCTTGAGGGATAATTGCAAGGATCAGAAAATTAAAATGAAGAATTAATCAATAAATGCTATGTGTGCATATTTGTTAATTTGTCATGCCTTCAACATTGTATTTTTCCTGAAGGAAGAAAACAAAACAAAAGTATGTATGTACTTTTGTAATAATATATATTTTTTTCCCTTTCTTCAATTTTTCCCCCTCTTTCATCTTTGTGATTTTAGAATTTGAAAATACTATCATTAGAGTCATAAGGTTACAATATGTTATGGACATACTGGTTCTGATTTCAAGTGTGTCAATAATTGTCATTTTCCAAACAAATTCTGTGCAAGGCATGCCCAGACAGAGCTACAATACTGAGAGGATATTTGCAAAACGCAAAATTCATCAGTAACTGCAAGGTTAACGTTTTGCTTCTCAGAATTTCAGCAGTCCAATTTATGGTTACGTGCACCATTATATTAATTCAGTGTTTCAACAGAATTGGAACATATCTCTTTCTGTTGAAAAAATTGTGTTTGGTTTGGATGTTTCTCACCCACATTCTTTTGAAGAATCGTTCTGGTAAAATCAGTGATAAGAAACAACTTCTTGTAGGAAATGAATTCTTAAAAGTCAGTTCTTTGATTTATTTTATTTTATCTTTAATGAAATTGCATCATACAATGATGTCAGTACTAACCCATTATGTGAAATAATATAAAATGTTTTGAAATAACAATTAAAAAGAAAATTATTTTTGGCAAATCCCTTTGCACAGTGAAATGGTATGTCTTTGATAGAACACCTTACTCGCTATTGGTATGTACACTACATATATACATAGATATCTTTCAATGTTAACCTAATTTTTTTCTGATTACTTTTTTTTTAGGTTATTTTGCACTTGAATAGCTCATACTAACTTAACTTACATGTGTTGTGATGTACAAAAATATGATATCTTCAACACATCATAGGAAGCTTTTTATGATCGGAAAGGTGCTACAGTCTTTTCCTCACGTTTTGCCATCCCTTCTCTCCCTCTGTCACTTTGTCAAGAGCCTTGTTTAGCAGTTCTTGTCTAGCTTCTAATTCTGGCTTACTGAAGCAATTGTATAACCTTGTGTTTTTTTTCCTCTGTGCTTACATATCTTACTGAGAATCATACACCATTCATTACAGAACCCATCCTTAAAAAAAGTCTATAATTGGCCAAGAAACATTGTCTTTTGTATCACTCTTCAAATATGCTTTATCCTTTCTCTTCTTTCAAGATTCTGTATTTATCTTTTGATCTGTTGGTTGAAATAGTTGACAGCAAGAAAGCAACAAATAAACCTGTTTACAAAGAGGTTACAGAAAGCCTTTTGTTCTGCTTATGCATTGTGCTTGCCATATGACATAGGATTCAGAAAAAAGAGTTGTCAGCAGCAATGTGGAGTTTCTTACTTTATTTCTGCTCAATAATACAAGTGAAACAACTTTTTTTTAAAAAAAGAAGGCAAAGAAATTTAAAAAACAAACCTAATTTAACTTCTTAAAATAGAAGTTAGTTTTCTGTTAACAATGTAAAGAAATTATTGATTTGACAGAATCTAGAGGACCACTGACTCTGAAGTAAAGGTCACTTCTTACTTCAAAAAGTTATCAAAAGTAATGCAGCAAGAAATAGAGGTCTCCAAGTGGGCCTTTCAAAATCTGATGTCAGATAAGAACTTGTTGGAAAACTATACTACTGACTGATTGATTTATAATGTTTATGTTTTCTTTCTACTCTCCACTTTCCAATGAAAATATAGAAAAAGGATCTTAAAAAACTTAGAAGTTACTTTTCTGTGAAATGAGTGCAAAAGTATGTTATGCCTTTGCTTCATATGTGGATGACGAAGGACACAAGTGAATTTTTCATGGGAAAAGTGAATATAACAACTGCAATTGACAGTAAATGTTTGTTGGCTGATGATGCAGGCTAGAGGAGGTGTGACACCCCACATATGCATTGTATGTACAATGCTATTTTAAAAAAACAAAAACAAAGCTTAGCAACAAACTTTATCAAATTTTGTCAGCCCTGGTATGTTTACATCAGCAGCTTTGGAATTCAGGGAGAAAAAGCTTACAAGGGAGATAAATTTCCTTTAATCTTTCTATCATTTGATAGAAATTTTAATTTTATAATTAATGCAATTTTAATTGCATTATAAACCTAGATCATAGTCAGGCTTGTGTTGCGTAGAAAATATGAAGTGATATGTGCATGAATGTTCTCTACAGGATACTTAACCAATGAGACCATGGAAAGATCCCCATAGTCTGTACCTCTTCTTCCTCTTTCTTCAGGATTGTTCATATCTACTCAGGGAAGGGATTCCTGGGCAGAAGAGTTTTTCAGAAAGCCTGTTTTCTGCTCCATTTCCTATGGTCTCATGGTGCCTTGTGATGTGGAAGTCATATGTTTTATGGCCAAAATAATATGTTTCTCCTTTTGAGACCAAAAAAGATGATTTTGTCACAACATAGGCATATTTATTGTCACATGCCACACACTTGGTCAAGACAAATAGGAGGCCCATGAGTCTCTCTGTGAATGCGGATGTGGGATGGGGTGTACGTTCCTTTCCCTTTTGTAAGCAGGAAATAAATCATGAGTGATTTTTGTCTCAAATATGCTTAAACCCATCTGAGTCTGCTAGTAACAAGTCTAGCCTCTAGAGCCCAGCCTCTAACAGCTCCTGCCAGCTGATGCAGCATGACTACATTTCAGGTCATGCAAGTCCTGACCACAGATCCTTGGTGGGAAAATGAGGAAACAGCTGTACTGAATAAAATTTGTGATCTTTTTCGTATTTTATTTTGAATGGAAAATTTTGTAAAATCCAGCACTTGGATGGATTTTTTGAAATTATTATGTTGAACTTTTAAATCGCATTATTGCATACTTATTTTTGCATAGCACCCATAATCCCTTCTGTGCACAGTGGTGTATGCAGAAGGTCTGTGTATATAAACACCTGATGTTACTTCTGTTCTAAGAAAAAAAAAACACAAATATTTTAGACATTACGTTAACTGCTAGTCAGTGTTAACTTTCAAGTAGTGACAATGCATGCAGTAAAGTTATCTACCATTAAATTAAGCTACATAACTGCACGGAACGAGGTATTTAATTTGAATTTAGTAGTATGGTTATCACTTGTGAAATAAGTCAGTTAGAAACGTGTATTATATTAACTATTGCTTGAGGTGCAAATATAACTGTTTAATATATCTAATATTTATATATTGTTAGCATACTCTGATTAATGTACTAATAAATCCTAAAGGATAATCAGTTGAATTTGTTAGGCTGCACTGCCTTTCTTCCCCCTCATTACTGCAGCCCTACACTGTGACTAGTTGCCATTAATTAGTTATGCCATAAATGTTGCAAGCCTTTTTGCTCATATATATGTAGTATCTCTGTACTCTTTCCCTTTATGTGGCCTTGTTCTTTGTGCTGTATAAATGCTGAGGCTGCAAAGAGGTGATCACGCAAATGCCTGCTAGGTGATATGTGCATGTGCGTCTCTTACCTCTTGGCTGATCACTACATATATGCACTGCACATCCGTAGTCTTGTATTAGCCTCTCCAGTAAATTGGAGCTCCTGAATTCACAGGCTGGAGCAGGGCTGCTAATTGGGATATATCCTTGGAGAGTTAGAATTTGAAAGTACAGTGGGGAATAAAAGGGAGAAAGAAAGTTGGAGATTATCCAATAAGGCTGTATTTCTTAGATCAATAGGATCTCAGAATCTTTTTACTTCCCAAGGGGTAGGGCCTGCTGACAGAAGCTAATTGGCTTTATCTTATTTAAGCAAGAGGTGACCTACTCTGTCCCTGTGGATTCAGGAACTCAGCAGAGGCTGGCAGCCCAAAGTGGCTCTCTCGAGTGTCTCTTTCAGCTGGGGGCACAGCTTTGAGAGCCCTGCGACCCTGCAGAAGTGGCAGATACAGCAGAAGACGAGTTCCCTACTGCAGGTCAGCACGGGGCCTGTGATCTGCTGTGCTTCTCGCTAGTGCCCTGGAAGTGGCAGGTGGTGGGGGCACCTCTGAGGGCTGTGCACTGGGAGCAGGCCGTGTGCTGCACTTGTGGGCTGCCACCCAGCTGCTTGCAGGTACTGTGTGGCTTACGAGGCTGTGAAAGTGGCGGGGTTAGGTTGTTCTCCCCTCAGTGAAAATGCAAACCCTCAAATGTCCTGCTAGGAGCTTTCCCACATGCTGTGTGACTGCTTTGCTCTGAAGACATTTGTTGTCAGAGCCCAGGTTAGCAAGATGTGACAGGGAGGGTGGGAGGGCGGCGATGCCTGATGCCTGAAGAAATTACCTACTCCAGATAGCAAGCTGGGAGCAAGCACAAACCCAGATATGAAGTCTCCAGTTACTAGAAAGAGGGAGATGAGAGTCTGAGGAGGAGGTTAGTGAGAGCTTGTTGCTGAGCAGGGTGGCATTTGTAGCCAGGTGTCCCTGGGTGCCCCAGGGTGTTCTGCCACTGTGTCCCAGGAATGGATGCTATGACGGGGCATCACATATCATTCCACATGGGACTCTGCTTAACGCCTGTGTTATGACGTGATGTATGTGGATGGCATACAATCTTGTCAGTTCCGTTATCACCAACTTTGCAGAATTTTGATGTTTGTTTCTCTCTCCATTATCCCCAAAACATGGATAATTTTCTCTCTCTAACTACTGGCAGTGCTGGATGAACTACAATTTTATTTCCTCTCTACCTTTCATTCTGTCATCATCTAACTGCAAGAAATCTATATCCTTTCTCTTTTTCTTTACTTTCTTTTATGTATTTTCACTGCTTATTTTCCTTACTTTTATCCCCTGTCCCAACAAACACCAATCTTTTTCTTCTGTTCTTCTTTCTGTGTTAAGAACTTCCTTTCTCCTAAAATGACCAAACTGATTTTCTTACAGGAGAGTTGGAACTGCTTGTTTCTTTTTGTCACCAGCACTTATACTTTGTTACCCAACTTTCCTCTGAAATTTTGTCATCAAATTCTTACTAGTTTTTAGACAGGAAGGGATATTTTTCCATTCAGTTTATCCAAGAACAAGAATGGTCTCTTCCAGCATGAAAAAGGTGCAAAGCAAGCAAAAGTGGTGCTAGGAATTCTGCATGGATAAAAAGGGAGCCTCCGATGAAATTTAGCAATGAAAAGGAAGCATACAAGGTGATGTGGAAGTGGGATCAGGTCACCCATGACAAATGCAGCGACAGTGCCTGAATGTGCAATGCTGGGGTTCGAAAGGTAAACAGCATCTGGAATTGAATCTTGTGAGACTGCCCAGGCTGGAGAAGAGCAGGCTAGGGGGTTCGTATCAATGTATCTAAATTCCTGATGGGGGAGAATAAAGAGGACAGAAGCAGATTCTTCTCAGTAATGCTCAGTGGCAGGACAAGAGGCAACAGGCACAAACTGAAAAACAGAAAATGCATTTAAAAGAAGGAAAATCTTGTTCACCATAAGGATTTCTGAACACTGGAAGCAGTTGCCCAGAGCAGCTTTGGATGTCCATTTTTAAAGATGATCAGAACCCAAGTGGACATAGTCCAGGGCAAGCTGCCCTCCAACTTCAACTGTTTTCTGAAATACTGAGGGCACAGACTGGGGTGGCATGGGGAATTAAGGAGAGCAGGAAACTGACCATATTTGTGTTAATGCTTATCCTGGGAAAGTAAAATAAAAACAATAAAATTACTTTCTGTAACATGCTTAATTTTATGTTGATTCAGCACTATCATTTTATCATTGATAAAATCTCCATTACTTCACAGTGCTGAATCAATATCACTTGGTTTCTGATTTTTGCAGTAATTTTAACTTTGGAAGATCCATTTTTGTTTACTTATTTGTGAAGGGACAGTTTTGAAAGGGGAGTGGGGAAAATAAATAGATCGTAGCAGATTTGCAAAGTTATTTTTTAATCTCTGTTAGATTTTTCCGTATTTGGGATGCTCAGACAATAAAATGGGCTAGTAAGAATGCTCTGTAGTAGTCATACTAGTGTTATACTTGTAAATGAGCTTGGAGTTACATTTTTAATTTGAGATTATCACATTTGTTATATCGCCAAAAAGACTACTTACACATACTTATGTTTTAGTATCATTTGATAGTTGGTATTCTCTGCATTAATGTTGAAGAGGAGAGAGAAAGTTCATTTCATTCATTTGTCAAGCCAAGACAGCCTCTGGCCAATCACTGTACAAAGTTACCTTGGTTTTTGCCATGTACAAGTACATTTATTCTATTTTATGAAGCAATCA
This sequence comes from Numida meleagris, assembly GCF_002078875.1. Classification (NCBI taxonomy): domain Eukaryota; kingdom Metazoa; phylum Chordata; class Aves; order Galliformes; family Numididae; genus Numida; species Numida meleagris. The sequence goes on from NC_034413.1 coordinate 27,089,566, forward strand.
AAACTAGCCATTGAAGGAGGATAAAGTATTTTTCACTTTTAATATTACAGTGAAAAAATACAATAAGCATTTGACTACCCATTATCTATCGCAGGTTATTTTAGTTTAGATTATGTTGTATTTCTAATCTCTTTTGTCTAGTCAAAGAAATGGTGATATCATACTGACATATTTAGAAACTGATAAAAACCAGACATGACCCTTCTAGCGTGAAACTTAAGCCTTGAAATTGTAGCTATATCTAAGATAGGATATGGCTAAAGGAAATTCAAGTGCCTACTTTCTCAGTTTGATTTATCAGTAGAGAGTTGTTATTCTTTTAAAACAGGACAACCTAACACAAAGAATAAGCTGCATAAAGAGGCTGCATAGCTCAGCATGGACTTGGCTTTGCTCTTGTGTCATTCATTTCTGAAATTGTTGGCTACCAATCTGTCTTATCCCAGGACAATCTTTTTATTTATAGGAGTGAATGTTTTGACTGTCTTTTAGAATCAGAAACTTGTACATGCTGGATTATCATCGCTGATAGAATTAACATAGTTAAGATGTGGAACTTACTTATATGGAACTTATGTGGAACTTAGAAGGATAGAACTTCAGCATTTCTTACAGTATATTGCAGATAGTACAGTAAAGCAGTAACAGAAGAACTGCAGCGAGGAATGGCATATGGCAGAATGAATAAAGCTGACTCAAATCTGATTTACCTTCTTGCCAGAATCTTAAGTATTTTTTTATGTAGTAGATAGGTGGGAACATTTTTGACAGAGGTGGAGGAATGGCATCTGTTTTATAGATGCTGGAATAAATATGCCACAGAGAATTAAGATAGCCTTTGCCCAAGGTAATGAAATAATTTAGTCAAACAAGTTGAGAGTAAATATATCTACTTCTTATGTGTTAAAATGTGGCAAACCGTTCACTATTTTTTTATGTTCATCATTATTAGGCCTTTCTCCTGTCACTTCAAATCCTTTCTCTATTCTTACACAATTTTTTTCCCGTGGGCTATTTCTCTTATGACAGTTTTATGTCCACTTTATTCTGTACTCATTTTTTATTCTGTGGTTTCTGAACTTGAAGTATAAAAACAAATACAGATGGGTCAGGAAAAAACAGCAACAACAACAAAGAGAACAACTGCCATCTTGGTGAAATTCTAGGAGTTTAATAAAATTACTTAAAATTAATTCTAAAAAGGAATGAAATTCTGAATTTTTTTTTAGGAACAATGTATACTCAATAATTCTTTGATTGTAGTCACAATTTAAAAATTGTGTTATAAAGTAAGTACAAAATTTAAAATTAACCTTTTCATGTAGAAATTAGATATTAGAAATTATTGCTCCCATAAAACCTTCAGATGAAAAACCGTCAGAAATTATTACTCCCATAAAACCTATCTCAGATGAAAAAAATTCCAGAGAATTGGTAGTAGGTGAATTACAATTCTCCTTGCAACTTCCATCAGGATACACTGTCATGCTAAATTATAGCAGTAGTGCCAAAGCACAGAAGGAAGAAACATGTCCTTCATGAGGTTAAAGTTTGTTGATTTTTTCTGTGTGAATAAAGTAGAGCAAAATCTGTATAAAAGTTGGAATTATAGATCTTTAAAGTTTCATTACAGGAAAAGAACATAGACACTTTCTATATAACTTCAATAGTGGCAGGCTCCTATGAGGTGAGCTGTTGCTCCTGCTCTATCATGATCTTTTTTTTTCCTTCTCTTTTTCTTAAATAAATCATGACTGTCTGAGGGAAAAAAAAAACAATTCCCTTGTTTGACACTTGTTTTGCACTCTCTTATAAAGTGTTTTGCCATATCAATTTCTCCCTTGTTATGATGATCTTATACTGATGACCTTATTTTTGCTTTGTGACTTGTCTGTATCTGCATTTTGTTATTTTTGATTTAGTGTTTTTTTGAAATCTGCTCAAATCTTGTATTTGTCCTCGTACTGGGATAGTTTACTGGGACAAGATTATCGTTTGCGTATTTTTGCTTTTTGCTCAGCAGCTTCCTTAGATAGTTTGGCCACGTGGAGACCATATTGACTTCTATGCTTCACAAACTTTGTATGTTATTTTATTTTCAAGTCAGATTTGCACTAGTGAAAGTTAAAAACTTTGTTAATAGTTTTTGTCACAGTGTTGTTTTTTTTTAAATTTATTCACAGGTTTGGTAAGCAACTGTGTTCATTTTCTGTAATAAACATTTTTTCTGTATTTTTTTTAATATACTTTACTCAGTTTTATTCTTGTGGAATAAATCTTTTACAGCTGGCCATTATTATTTATTCAATGATTATTCTAAAAACTACATTAAATGAAATAATTATGTAGAACTGACCTCAAAACTTAAGCTCACAAATTTACAGTTATAACAATATACAAATCACGTTTTCATCCCACACATTTTGTCATGTCTCAAGTGCCCATAGCATCCTCATAATGAAGTGATCCTTGTTACATCTTCAGCATTGAGAAGGTTTGCTAGTTTGCAGTTTGCGTTGTTGTTGTTGTTTTAAATTTGATTGTACAGAGTCAGATGCACCTAGAAAAATATGCCGGTTGGGTAATGTATTCATTTAGTATATGATTTTCTTTAATTTGCTCTGCAGTACTTCCAAGTCGATGTAACCGTGATGTTCTGTAGGAACTGGCTAGGACTCTTCCAGGGCGTGCACTCAAGGACAAGCTGCAGAGGATGTGGTTTATGTTCTTAAAGAGGTCAAAGCACTGCTGATATACAAAGGAGAGCTCTGCTTACCAGTGCTTTCCTTTGGAGATTTGCAAGCTGAAAACTATTTAATAGGAAGGAGTGAATGTTGCCGAAAGGTCGTGATTAGTAGTTACTCCCTTAAGAAATTGCTACATGATGGCTATATGGGTCTAATTTTCCCCTTTGTGCACACGCAAAGCTCCCACTTCCATTAATGAGTGCCAAAGGAAGAATAAACTCTGTAAACTATTGGAATGAGTCCTTGTTTCTAAGCATCAGTGAGACTAACTCTCTGCTTTACTAAACTAAAAACCACCACTGGCCATATAGAAGTCAATTTTATAGCAGAATGTTACAAGCTTTCAGACAGGCGTGCGCCTTCCAATGCCATCAAGCTCCTAGGCAAGTGTAGGGGAACCACCTGTCTCCTGCGTCTTGAAAAAAGGAGAGTATGTACTTACTTTTCTAAAAGCCTTCTCTTCCATGTCCCCTCAGTGCGGGTAGTTACATACTGCAGTGATTACAGTCCAGCTCATCTTGTGTGGGCAGTGAAGCTGTATGCCACCTTTATGATGAAGTGCCAACACACTAAACAGCTCTGTTATATCACTAGAAAAACTGTGTGACAGTGACAAAATCATAGTTGGGGCTGTAAGTCTTTATAGTCAATGGAGAAGTTGGATGGTTTGACACAAACCCAAATATTTTAAGCCTTTTCCTGCAAAATGCGCTTTAGGGAGATTTTGAGTGATTTTATAAAACCTTCAAATGGAAGTGAGAATTTAGTAAAGTCATCAAGGTTACAGTGGTGCCCACTCTGCCAGTTTCTCAGGACTCTGTGTGGCTTCTCACAACTACACAGCAGTCAAAGGGGCCTTTCTTTCACGGTATTTTTTTGAAAGTACATGAGCGAAAATGTAAGGGAGGAAAAAATATTTTGGCTGTATTTGCTGATAGATCCAAATGATTAGCAGCCTAATGATGTTGATCTCTTATTTGCAACTTCTGTGGATAGCAGTAGTGAGTGGGAGGTGAGGTTTACAGTGATGAAAAACAGCAAAAGTGCTTGTTTGCTGCTTTATTGATAAGAAGGAAAACTCAGTAGTTCAGCTACATTACAGCTGGGTGAGTTGCATTTTGTTGTGTTTCTTATGGCCAAGTCAGGAGATGTGTATATACTCTGAATAGTAACTTAATGCTTATGAAAGATATAGAGGCTGGCTGGCAGCATATTTACAGTCTCTTTTTTAATCTGTTTTCAGAGGAAATTACTCCTTCTGTCTTCTGTTCAGATTCTTTGTAGCTCTGTATGGCTAGAAGCTCTCAAAAATGTAAGGATATTTTGGACCCAAAACATCAGAAGTGAAAGCAGAATCTTGAATAAATGTGTTTACAACTACTAATTTGAGAAGCGTTCGTATTGAAACAAAACTTCTTCCTTTCATCCTGTTCTGCTTGAAATCTTGCTCAGCAGTAATCATCTCCAAAAAGAAAAGCCGTATTTGTCTACAAAATACCTGAGGAGCTAAACAATACCTAGGAGAGTGTGCTTCTTTCCCCTTTCTGCCTGCTTTTCACTGCTTGCTTTTGGCTTACATCACATGGATTAGTTTAACACTCTCCATAAAATTGTGTTTGCAGAGAAAATAGGAGTCCTGTAAGCAAAATTACTGTGCAATGCACTCCTTCCAGTTTTCATTCTTTATATGTCTGCCATGTTGAGGAGCTTTCAGCTTTGAACTGTGGCAGTGGAAATATGTAACTAAGACATCTTGCCCCATAATACAGTGCATATCTTTCTTGTTAACATGAAAGCTCTCCAGGGCATGACGTGAAAATTTTTATGTTGGCTGATTGCTTTTTGATGTCTTGTACATTTACATAACTTAGAATATACCAGCGTGGAGATGACAGTTGTGAAGGCTGACAGGACTGCTAATTCCGTGGCTCATGAGGGAAGCATTACTAGAAGACAGTGTTGGTATCACTATGTTGTATCTTCCACAACTGCAGAATCACTCAGTTTTTCCAGAAATGAGTAGTTTTCAGTGAACTGATATACGCTCAGGCAAATGTAAGCAGTACTAGTATAGAGTTTCTAGCACTCTTGATGTCTGTTGTGGTTGTTAAGCACAGGTTTTGCATGGGGATTTTGTGCTGGGCCAGTTCTGGTTGGGGTGGGAGACCTTTGCAGGGACCTGGCTATGTGCTATGGGGTCTGATGGTAGTGCACCATTACCTGCATACAGTTCTTTAACTTTTCTCTGGTGGGGCTCTTTCCCAGTAATAGAGAAAAAACATACTACTGCTATTTAACAGTATTAAAAATCTCATAACACAGGGTGAGAAGAGTTGTTTACCACTTTTAGTGGAATTTCCTTATCTGCAAAGCTGCTTCATCATCTTTCACATTCAGCATTATGAACAAGAAGTTAGAATACAGTTATCAGATTTATATTTTAATGATTGTGATAGTCCACTTCTTGTCCTGAAATAGCTGTAATTAAATAGCTTCTCTGCACCTCACAATCAGGTGCAGATTAGGGACTAGTGATATGATCACCAGTCCTTACATGGCAGCAGCGTGACAGTGCTTTGAGGTTTTGGTGCTCTTGTATTGTCCACAGTTAAGCACAGATGCTGGCTAATTCTTCTGCTACAAAGAAAAATCTTACTTTCAGCTAAGAGAACAGAACTTGTTAAATCTTCTGCTGTTTTAATTTCTCCGCTGGCCTGAGAGACAAGAGTTCACAAATGTATTCTTCAGTTATTTTGCAGCATGGGTATATATTTAGCTGGTTGTACTTCAGTGTCACTTTTTGTTCAAACTGCTAGGAGAAAGAAAAAATAATAGAATACGTCCACTGTAAAGGCTAATAATCGTCATTAAAATCTTATCCATTTACTGGGTATTTTTCAGTATTTTTAAAAGGCTATTAGAAATCTGATTATCAATAGTGTGTTATACAAGTCTTTTAGTAATGCTGTCAGTTCATCTTTTCATAGAAACCTACATAGCGTTCTGGCTGTTTCCCCATCTATTTTCTTAGTAATGGTATTTTTTAAGAAGTGAAGGCAAATGGTTTACCTTGAAATCACTGTTTCAGGTTGATCAGTTTCATTTCTTTGGTCTGATTAATATGGTGCTTTTTGGTGAGAATTTCAGAATGCTTTGCTGCTCTAATTTTGATTTGTTTATTCTGAAACAAGAGACCATGCAGTCAATCTTGAGAGACAATATAATACAAGACTAAATCTATATTACGTTCATCCTAACCAAACTAATCTTTGGAAGCATTCACCTGATTACTTTTGTCACGCTTGACCCGCTTTGAAGTGGCATCTAGAAAGTCCCAGAGAAAATCTTAGTAAAGCAGTACAAGCAGATGAGTTTTGCAGTGTGAAAGTAACTACCAGATTTTAAAATTCTGTATTTATTTCAAGAATGCTGAAGAATACAGTTTGCGGTAGTTGAACAATCCCACAGTTGTACACAGTAAACAGTCAACTTAAGTGCCAACAACTGAGTAATAGCCAGGCCTAAGCCAGTCACAAGAAGTATATCATTAGAATGTGAATTGTTAACACACCCAATTTTAAATGTGCTTTAACTACCTAGAAAAATTAAGATATTAATGGAAAAACAATTGCACTTAGATATCTTTGTTATATAGTTACTGCTATTGAGATGTATTCAATCAGATCTTCAGATCTTCTGTTCTTCTTTTCGTTGTCTTCCTGAAGATAAATTATGTAGTCTTTGCTGCTTCTTGCTAGGTCATCTTTTGCAATAGAGATTAGTAAATAATTGCTGGAAGTTATGGAAAGATTTAGCAACACAATTGTGGTATTCCTTTAAAACGTGTTTGGCTACTCTGGTCACATTTCTTTCTAATCCTCCTGGAATTACACAGATTGTCAGGTTACCAGAGACTTTAATTTATAAATCCTCATTTCAAAGAATCATAGAGTTTAGGTGAATTGTTCTGATTCTGGAAATTTTTGGTGGCACCTTATCATTCTAAAAACAAAATTATGTAAAGGAAGATGCAGGATACAAGAATTTTCATAGGGATTTTCAGGGAAAGTTCTAATTCCATCGTATTCTTTATTCAATTGAAGACTGGAGTAAAATTTGAAGAAATAGGCTTGTATTGAAAGTTAGCAATATGATTAGTATTTTTTTGTTTGTTTGAGTATGAATTTCCTCCTTTAAATTCAAACAAAAATTGGATTTCAGTCTTTAAAACAAATTTGGATCATCCAACAATTTTTAACTTGTTTTTCTGTTTTGTAAATACACCATGAACATATTTTGGTCAAATAGATGCACATGCTCTGCAGAGGAACTCTTACCAGAATGACAGTGCGAGGCTGTGCAGATGCTTGGTTAACATTTAGCATCCCTTCTGTGAAGTGTTCTTCAGTAATTGAGGGTTTTAATCACCTTGTCATCAACTCTGTTTGTCAAACCCTCCTTAGATACCATCTCATTTCCAGTCCCTCCCTCACACTTTTTCCTGACAAACTCTTCCTGGCTCAATATGCCAATGGTCAAAATATAGCTATAACTGTCTCCAGTGGTGTGCAGCTTCCTGACCGAGACAATGCTGTTTTATGTGTCTGTACAGTACAATCCATGTCATTGTTCTCACTAATAATACAGCTTCTTCCCTCCAATGATGTTTCCTACTCCAGAAGTATATGTTAAGTAAATATTTGACCTTATCTTAGTGCAGGAATCAGAACTATTAAGACATATTCACTGGTTTTGTGGCCACCTGTAAAAGATTTCTGTTCATTTAGATATAATTAATGTACTTTAAACCTGTTAGGGCATCAAGAGCTGAAGAGCTAATTAATTAGGAAATTATTTTTGTATGCATACAGGTGCACTCATTTAAATGTCACTGACTTTATTTAATACCATGCTGTGTGTTTGGACATTCGCAATTTGACGGAGTTGTTTGTTTCTTCTTTAATTTATATGTAAGATACTTGGGGAGCTCAGATGATAAAAAATATAATTATTCCCTCATGAAAAGAAAGTTCTATGACTTTTGTTTTTATATGGAGGTTGTGGATGGTTTTGGAGGTTGTGGATACCCCCTCCCTGGAGGCATTCAAGGCCAGGCTGGATGTGACTCTGGGCAGCCTGGTCTGGTGGTTGGCGGCCCTGCACACAGTAGTGGGGTTGAGACTCGATGATCTTTGAGGTCCTTTTCAACCCAGGCCATTCTATGATTCTATGATTAAATGGTGATTAAGCATTTTATAACGACAGTAGCTGTTTTAAAACATTATGTTTCAGTGTTCGGAAACCAGGAGAGAAAGAGAACTGCATCTTTCTTAGGACCAGTGTTCTACAGAGAAAATGTTTTTTTTTTAGAATATAGGGAATAATGACTTAATAAATGTTAGTAGCTGAATTAACATTACTTAAAAACATTTTTATAATTACTCATACAAATTTTCAATGATATTTTTTCCAGTTTTTTGATGAGAAAGGTATTCTGCTGGGAAAATAATATTGCAGTGTGTTATATATCAAGACAAATTTACTGAGAACGTGAGCTTGAAACAAAGTGTTCACTGCCGTTCATTGTCTGTCCCAGCACCATTCCCCAGGTCAAGCTTAGTCTGGAAAACCATGTTAAAAAACTGATAGCTGGAATGAGTCCCATCAGATAGAATCATAGAATCACAGAATCATAGAATCACCAAGGTTGGAAAAGACCTACAAGATCATCCAGTCCAACCATCCACCTACCACCAATATAACCCCATTAAACCATGTCTCTCAACACAACGTCTAAACGTTTCTTGAACACCTCCAGGGACGGTGACTCCACCACCTCCCTGGACAGCCCATTGCTGCAGAGCTCAGGGACTCCTGAGCTATGGTTTCTTCCTAGCCTGAAGATATCAAACATTACTCATTGGAATGGAAGAAAAATGACTTACTGTTCTGTATACATAAGATTAATGTTACAAAATCTTAAACAGTTGAGACAAAATTATGGAACAAAAATACAGTCAGCATTCTTCATGTTGGTTTATCAGTATTGTTGATAGCTTTCTTAGACGTCTGTTCTGGAGGGTTTAAGGCTTTTAAATTGTTCAGAGGATTAATGCAATGCTCTTAACATCTGAACTAAACACAGTTCAGTTAAGCCATTAATTTGCACAGAAAGATAAAGTGCTTCTCCTTCCAATCAAATTGCACTGAGCAGAATTTCTAGTTCTATTTCTTAGCAAGGGATTTTATTGCCTACCGTCTTCAGCCCAATCTCTATTACACCATGATCTTTGCTGTCTTAGCTTTCAAAGCTTACACACTGTGAGAAGCGTGTTGACACTTACCACATGAAGGAACAGTCCTTGACATTATCAGGGAAGAAGAAAACGAGTGCAGAGGGAAGGAAACATTGCCAAATACCTTTCTCACATTAACAGGAAGCACCGAACTTTTTCAAAACACATCTTAGGAATACGTTACAAGAATCAAAGCTCCTTTTTTTTTCCCACTCCTGAAAGGTATTTTAGTGCAAATCAGGATGAAGTGTGTTCTATAGTTGAAATATACTATCTATAAGATGCCTTTCAATTTCTTCAGTATCTACTTGGCCAAATCTATATCTGCAAGTCTGCAGAAAACAGATAGAAGCTGTTCATTAAGGGATAAATCCTGTCTCTTGCACTGACTGAGTGTCAGAGGGGTGCTGATATGACTCCAGTGAGCCTGGCAGGAGAATGGCTGGATCAGATTCCTGCAAAATGTCACTACAGCTCTTTTGACAATATTATGTTAGGATTCACAACTTAAGTACCTTCAACAGAACCAATGCTCATCCATCTGACCAGCAGGGAAAAGCTACCTAGTGAAGTCATATATCCAAACTTATCCTCAAACTGACAATTTAGTCCAAATTTCATTGGCTTTTTCTGCTCTCATAGTGCTTGACAAGCTCAGGTCCCCTTGTTCATAGATTCTCATTGCACTACTAACTTATCATGTTTTCAATGCTATCATGTTGTGAATTGTTTCCCTGACTCGTTTGACCATTTCCTCAGTCAACTGTCATTTTTGTGCACTAATTTCATGTCTCTCTCTCTTTTGTTCTTTTTTCTCTTCCTCACTCCTGTTTATCACACGTTACCATTTAACAATGAATTTCATTAACCTTTTTCTTCATCCAGTCTTATATCAGCTGTTAAGTGAAAAGATCTGAAACAAGTTATCTTATTATTCCACATGCTTATTATTCCAGATGCTCACATCTAATTACGTTTTTACATGTTTAAATAATGTTTTTCATCAATATTTTTAATGAATTTTGATCCAAATAAGAGAAGTCCCACTAGCTAAGGAAACATTTATATAAAAGTGTAACTAAGTTCAGAGTTAAAATACTTTCTGAGCAAAGTTCTTTAATAAAGTAAAAAAAAAACTAGGAAATAATGTGTTAGTTATTGCTATCAAATTACACATATTTTCTATTCTATTCATCTGCTATTGCAAGATACTGTATTTATGAACACAAGTTACTCATTAGTCTCCTTTTCATTATACTCTTAACTGAAACTTTACCTTAGTCCCTGTTCTGTTAACTATGATGATTATACTTATAACTTTTATTTCATTTTCTGAAAATCAGCTCAGCATTTTTTTCTGCATTTCCTAGTTATACAATTGTCACGGTTTTATGATTTTCGGTTATTGGTACTCCACATCATAACATCATGTAGTGAATGTACCTGGTTCTCAGAAGAGGACTACTACATTCCCCACGGCACTTTGCTCCTCTGTTACCATTTTCCAGCCGGAGGGAAAAGATAAAAGCTCACAGTATAAAAACATGCAGATCATGAGACCTCGGCCCTTTTTCCGCCCTTCTCTCGTCTTGGCAGCACCTCGCTCTCCAGCCGTCTTATCGTCGGTAGTAGAGTAAGGCCTACCTTGATTTTGGGACATTCTCTCTCTCTGTACTGGATTTATCAGCTTAAATTGTAATTATATTGTATTATAGTGTGTTGTTTTGCATTCCGATATCTTATTTAGTAAATTAGTTTGTTTCTCCTCAGATTGTTGCCGCTGTTCTTTGCTCTCAGGGCCATCTCCTTACCCTTTTTCCCTTTTCCCTTTACCCGGGGCGTGGACCCGTGGATTCCCCGTCCCCTTCGTCACGGAACCGGGCTGAACGCCCGTAACCGTTGACAACAATAAATTTTCATTACTTATAGTAATAACAGCAGTTACAGACATGAAATTTTTTCTTACGGTCTATAAAACTTGAGCATGTATATCTGTTCAATTTATAAACACGGAGGTTTTCCGAGAACTCTTTATCAGCTCTCCGTCAATGACTGTTTCTAGATTGTTTTTCATACAGCTGAACTGCCTTTTTTTTGTTTATATGAGATAATGGAAGGCTACAAATTTTTATGTGTAGTTATTTACTGTGAAATCTCACGTGATTTAGAATGATTAAACTGTGATGAACTTAAGAAATGAAAAATGAGCTTGTAGAATATTTGATTAAGTGACTTCATAGCTGATGATTAATATAATTCAATATTAATAGTGAGGAAAGACAGTATCCATGAAACTTTCGCTTAATGGAGTTTCTCTTCAAGTGGTTTCTGTTTTTCATTATATTATATTCTCCTTATAAATAAGAATTTATTTATGTGTATGGATAAAAATATTCTATGAATATTCTGTGGATTCACTTAAGAAAATTTAGGGGAACAAAAGTGTTGTGAAAAAGTTTTCTGTGTGTCAAATGGGAGTTTGTTTCATATTAACATTTGAAATTATAAATGCCATTTGAAGAAAGAATTTAGTAAAAGGAAATTCAAAATAAAAGTAAAGAGCATGAGAGTTTAGCATAGTGGATAAGAGCCACCGCACTTCTGTCATTTTAAAATTGGAGTAGACACAGCTGTCAAGTTTATCCTAAGAATTGTCTCAAGTTCATTTTATAATACATTGCCTATTCTGAAACATACTTTCAGTCTGCTGCAATTTTTAATATGACTTTATATAAAGATATGTTTCATTTAAAACGATAAATGCTTAATACATCTAATCTAATAAATATGTCTCTGGTGAGTGGTAGGCAGACTTGATGCTTTACTCGATTATTGTGTCAGACAGTGGGAAAAGCACGAACAAAAATTTTGGTGCTCAAATAAGTGATGTGTACTAAAATTAATTTCTCCTAAATTACTTATTAATCTGTCTGCTTTCTTTTGGAATATTGACTAATGTATTAAATGAAATTCAGTTGCTCAGCTCTGGAGGATGTGGGGTTGTATTTTGCCCATACTTCTTATGTGTTGCTCAAAGTTCTGGAGGATGGCATGACAGTTATTATTGATCAAGAAATTCTTCCAGGAAATGAAGCAAGTTACCTTCATATGAGTGTTAAATGAAAGCTGAAAAATCTCTTGATACACTTAAAGGTATACCACCCTATCACATTTTTGTTCAGTCCTGAATTTTTTCCTAACTCTATGGCAACTCATATCTGATGTTACCAGGAGTCCTCAGATTTCCTTTACTCTTTTGAGGATGGCTTAGGCCTCCCTCTGTATGTTAAATGCTATTTAAAATCTCATCTTGTTATTGATTCCTTCTGGTTAATGGACCAATGCCAGTTATCTTCATAGATTATTTAAACCTATTAGCAATGCGCAATATTCTTGAACATTCAGGAATATTTCAGTATTTTTTGGACCTCCCATGGTTACTCGGGTTTCTGCTTGAGTAGCTGCATTCCTTTTCTTTTAATCAAGGAAGAGTTCCTGAGTATGGTTTTAGGTATATTTCTTATGCAGTGGGAGCTTTGTGGTCTCAAGTGTCACAGGAATGTGCTGTCACCCCTCCTGATCATATCTGTTTGTGTTTGAGATCACTGAGGGGGAACAAAGTAATCACAGAATCTTAGAACGGCCTGGGTTGAAAAGGACCTCAAAGATCATCAAGTCTCAACCCCCCTGCTGACTGCAGGGTCACCAACCACTAGACCAGACTGCCTAGAGCCACGTCCAGCCTGGCCTTGAACACTTCCAGGGACGGGGCATCCACAACCTCCTTGGGCAATCTGTTCCAGTGTGTCACCACCCTCTGTGTGAAAAACTTCCTTATAATATCTAACCCAAACCTCCCCTGTCTCAGTTTAAAACCATTCCCCCTTGTCCTATCGCTATCCACCCTCATGAACAATCGTTCCCCTTCCTGTTTATGCACTCCCTTCAAGTATTGGAAGGCCACAGTGAGGTCTCCCCGGAGCCTTCTCTTCTCCAAACTAAACAAGCCCAGTTCCCTCAACCTTTCCTCATAGGAGAGGTGCTCCAGCCCTCTGATCATCTTGGTCGCCCTCCTCTGAACTCTTTCCAAGAGCTCCACGTCTATCTTGTGCTGGGGCCCCCAGGCCTGGGCACAGTACTCCAGATGGGGCCTCACGAGAGCCAAGTAGAGGGGGACCACCACCTCCCTCTCCCTGCTGATCACTCCTCTTTTAATGCAGCCCAGAACATAGTTGGCCTTCCGGGCCGCCAGCGCACACTGCTGGCTCATGTCCAGCTTCTCTTCCATCAGGACCCCCAGGTCCCTCGAGGAGTTCTTCCCCGAGGTTGTATAAATACCTGGGATTGCCCCGACCCAAGTGCAGCACCCTGCACTTGGCCTTGTTGAACCTCATTAGGTTCTCAGGGGCCCACTTGTCCAGCCTGTCCTGGTCCCTCTGGATGGCATCCCTTCCTTCCAATGTATCGACTGCACCGCTCAGCTTGGTGTCGTCTGCAAACTTTCTGAGGGTGCACTCGATTCCATCGTCTGTGTCATTGATAAAGACATTGAAGAGCACCGGTCCCAAGACTGAGCCTTGGGGGACACCACTCGTGACCGGCCTCCACCCTGACATAGAACCATTGATCACAACCCTTTGGCTGCGACCAGCCAGCCAGTTCTTAACCCACCGAACAGTCCATCCTTCAAATCCATACCTCTCTAATTTGGAGAGAAGG